>NC_080044.1:9906276-10004910 GCF_012489685.1 Lotus japonicus
AAGTGTCGAGCTTTTCACTAGACACATGAGATGAAGAGCCACCCTTGGCTTGAGGCGAGGGTTGCACAGTGGCAGTCGATTTTGGAGGAGGCATAGGGTTATCATCCTTGCCTGGGAGAGGTTCTGCTTCGCGAATGGGAGAGGTCGCACCTTGAGTTTCCTACAAGAAAAACCTCTTTAATGCCCTTTTCGATGAAATAAAATGCATGTTAGAGGAGCCAACAAAACATGAAAAATATAAAGATACCTGGCAAGCAGATTCCTTAGAAGGGCTCGAGTTGGTGGAGCTTCTGGAACGGCGGGGAGACTTATGACTAGATTTGCTCCTGACCTTCCTCCTTCCCTCAGATGTTGAGGTCTTTTTAGCCGAGGATGCGGCCTTGGGAGGTTTCTCGACACCTTCAGCTTTGGATTTTGCAGGGTTGGGAGCTGGAGAATTCTCACGGGATGGAGGATTGGAAGTGGAATGCTCATGGACATCAGCCTAAAAGAAACAAAACAAACAAGAAATGACTCAGATTAGGAAACCACAGGTTAAAGTGTCACAAGGTACCCTCGAGAATGGAAAACATACCTGAATGGCGGCGTCGCCACCACCTTCTTTGTCATCGACTTCTGGTTGAACATCAGATGCCAACTTAGAAGCCCCACTGGTGGTGGAAACACCAGCCTCTTTGGCCCTCTTCTGACTGGCCGAAGCAACAGGCTTGGGTTTCCTTTTTCGACTCTGTCGAAGAATACGTTAGTTCATAATCCAAAGAAATTGAAAAGAAAAAGGGAAAAGCATGAGGAGAGTACCTTGAGCTTGTCAGCAAGACTGACATCATCATCCTCATCATCATCATCATCATCCTCAATCACGACTGGCTTGTCCTTGGAAGAATGAGCCACTGGGGAAATAACTTGAGGAGCTGGTCGGGTAATGACTTCAGCTGTAAACAAAAGAGAAATTAAGAGGTAAAACAGGAAAACCTAGGCCAAGTCGAAGTATTACCTTGACCAATACGCATGTTCAGCGATATGTGGTTGAAGATTTCGACGGGCACATGATACGGAAAGTTCCATAGGTGGTACTTAGTCCAAGTCACTCGCTTTCGAGGAGGTAGAGCTTGATTGGCCAACACATTTATGTTTACATGGTCAACCCATTTAGGCAAGACCGGTGGAAAGGCCAATGCAAACCTACTCGTAGGCAAAGACGGGAACCTAAAGCCAGTTTTTCGAATAACAAAAGATAGACCCTCCTCACCAGGAGGAACAACTAACTTGGATTTCTTGGCTTTAAATTCCCATTTTCGCCTTAATACTTGAGCTGCTTTCGCAACCGTATCTCGAAGGCGAAGAGTTGGGTAATATACCACACCAAAGAACTCTTGAAAAGATCGAATTTCTGCCAGGTGCGTACCTTTGGTCTTCTTCGGATCCTGCTTCTGCAAAAGAAAAGCATCTGTCATGCATTGCAGACAATCTACGAGGGGCTTCGAAATTTGAGCCCAATACTCAGACCACCAGGCTTTGAAAGCATTAGTGGCATAATATGAAGGAGCGTAAGCGAAGGGGCTCAGGTTGAGGAGTTTCTTGTTATAAAACTGAACAGTCATGTCGAAAGCAGAAGCCCTCTTAATAGCTCCGGGGTACAGGACTAGACTCTTGTCAAATAAAGTGTTGGGTAGAACTTGGCTAAGCCCAAACTGTCGAGAAACCAATTGAGGGTTGTAGCCACATAGAGTGTAGTCACTTCTAGCAAAGCCCACAGTTAAAACCCTAGGAGATAAGAGGGTCCTCCAGAGCGTGATGTGGTGTTCTTTGGGCAATGTAGAATCAGACGCATTAGGGTAAGAATTCCTAAGCCAGAAAGGGCCACGAACAGCCTTGCTGTAAGGAGAGAAACTGGAACGATAATGCTTCAGCTCGAAAAACATGGTAAAGTACTTTCTGAAATCAGCTTCAAAACTCGACGCATCATAAGCAGGGGTCAGGGTCTCGAGCCTGTGGGCATCAATCCTGGTGTTAGAAACAGTTGGAGGATTATCTTGTGCCGGCAGAAGAGATTCGAAGACTGCATTCAACCAAAGTTGAAACAGCCAAAGAGGTCCAGCTGCATTCAGAGAGACGGTCTTGGTATTCCGGATATCCTCGACAGCTTCATTCAGCATTTGATAGAGGTTGCCAAGGACAAGCCTAGCCATAGCAAGTTGTCGACCCTCGTGAAGTAGATTGGCTAAGGGCAAAAGCTTGGCAGGAATACGCAAAGACTTGGTGCAAAAAACATAAGCAGACAGCCAATACAGCAAGAAAGCGACATGTTCAGCATCAGACACCTCACCACTCTCGACGCAATGGTCCTTAATAAATCGACTAAACGAAATATTGTCAGTAGGAATGGAAATGGGGTTAGCAGCTGCAGATGCAGAGTGATAATGGTCACCAATGGGCCATAATCCAGTAATGGCAGCAACGTCCAAGAGAGTGGGAGTAATCATGCCAAAGGGAACGTGGAGGCAATTAGTAGACCTCTCCCAAAAATAAAGTGCACTCAGTAGCATAGCAGGGTTATACGAGATTTGCGACCTCGACAACTGAATCAAGTCTAAAATCCCGACATCCTTCCAGTGTTGTCTCTTGTCTTCCTCAACCCTATCTAACCATTTCAGGTAGGCTTTGTCGTTAGCGGAGGAGTTAGGAGGAGCTGAACGAAAGGCTCGTTTTGGGTCAGCAAGAAATGGCATACGGTAAGAGGGTTGGAATGCCAAAATAAGCTCCTCTCCCCTAACACTAGGGTGAAATGACTCATGTCCTCCAGGAAGACTATTGGGCCTATCATGCTTCACTACTTTCAAAGGACCCAAAATGGCGCGTAAAATACCATTAACAGAGAAAGGAATGAGTACCTGGGATTTCCAGATAGCTCTCTTCTCTGCTTCGTTGGGAGGTTCCGGGATTGCCACGCGCTTGGATTCATCCAGCTTAAGCTCAGTGGCCAACGGAATGGTCTGCTCAGGATTGGAAGCCATTGAAGGGAACGGAAGGTATTCCAGGAAAAATGGAAGAAGACGAAGTGAGAGCTTTGGGGGAAGAAGCTGAAGGTTTGAGAAAAGGTAAAGTTTGAACAAGGACCGTGAGTAGGGTATTTATAAGCAAAAGGGCAAACGGAACCCAGGCCACATTGCGCAGGAATTTATAAAATTTGGAGTCCAAAAGATTATTTTATTAGCGAACTCATGTCACTTCTCAGCTTTTTGGCATAGGGGAAATCATGGCCCTAAAAAGGCTATAACTGTCAGCTAGTGGAGAAGTCTTCAGACGTTATGGCTGCTGATTGGACCTGAAGATCGAATGGTCGAGAGCACAAAGTATTTGAATCGTTAGAATCGAACGGCTGCGATAAAAAATGCTTGGTGTCTCCAAGCTAAAGCAGTCGACAACCAACATTCTTGGGGGGCAACTGTTAAACTAAAAATTACAAGTACTACGATTCTCGACATCATGGTGCAAAGGCACATTCTCGAAAGAAAGGGTTACGGCGAGACCGGCGACTCAGCACATGGTGTCCCCCAAAGCCAAGTTAGTAAGAGCTATATCTCGACAAATTCAGCAGATGAAGAAATCTCGATCATCCTAACAGAAGAGGCAGTTACCGAATAACAAGCAACTACAAGCACGTGCATATACCCACGATGCCACGAATAGCAACAGTCACCCACGACTCAAAACCATCCACGTGGCAATAGAGTCACGTGCGCAAAGACCACCGGCTAAACGTGGGGTATGGCGCCAAAATTCAAAACCCACGAAGCCATTATGCATTCAAGAAAACCGCCAAGAACGTGCGAAGAAAGAACACTATAAATAGAGGAAGTAGCAGCAGAAGAAGGGGTTCCCAACTTAAACTCTGAAAAATTCACCAGAAAGCTCTAATGTCCGCATCAATGAGACTCGAGGAGCGAAACGTGATGATGGAGGAGTATGTTGCAGAACCAACACTTTAGTTTCCCTGCATTTCAGCTTGTTGATTTCCAGTTCTTTTGTGTAGTTTGTTTGTCGAAATCTGCAGTTCATGTAGTTTTCATGCTATTTTGGTTTGTTTGACTGTTCTGTAATCGACTCGTATTCAATAACATCTAGTTTCATTTGAGTTGCTCGTTGTTGTCGAAAACACATTTATTCACACACTACACTTTGGCAAAGCGTTTTCTCAAAAGGACCCTGAAATTTAAACTTCCTTTAGTTGAACTAAGAGGATATTTGTTTACCAAAAATCGACGTAAACACTATGTCTAATGAATATTGATATAATGATCGAAGTTTTTCTTGAACCTCTTGATCTTCCATAGCCTGGTTTTAGCGATATGTTTATGCTGTATATATAATCCCCTAATAGTAATACTTGGACATTACAATCAATTTGATGCTTCCCAAAAAACAAATAATCAATTTAATGAGAAGTGTTTTTCCAACATATATGAATTTGCTTCGTTTCTCACAAATGAATAAAGCAATCCAGAAAATGGAAGAAATTTGGGATTGGCCGATTAGGGTTCTCACTTCTTCTCCTTTTGAGAAAAGGATACATGTGTTATTATCCTAATTTATTGGTTTATTGTATATATACTAAATAGGTTATTTATTAAAATGAAAATAAAAAAATAATGAAATGACTTAGAGTTTATAAAGACATGTGTTACAATATTATTGGAACACTTCTTTAAAGGGTAATTTAACTCAATTTTTACATAGGATTATTTAGAAAACCCCTTTTATTGAACATACAATTATTCATGCACTAGTTTTACAGTTTTACTTGTACATGTGACTTGTCAATTTTGGTTGACTGATCCATCCAATGAGTCAAAGTGTCAAACACCAAGTCAAATAAACAAGCCAATCTGCCTGCAATATGTCACTGATTACGTTTTTGCGTCAACCTTTTCTCTGCATCGTAATGCGAACCATCGAATCTATAAACCAATCTCATCTTCAAACCAAAATAAACAAACTGAATCTCTCATCACATTTCCCACTTCCATCATCTCCTTCATCTCAATCCATTTCATTTCAAACATGGACACTGAAACTAGTTCAGTCAAAATGTTCTTCTTCCCCTTCGTTGGTGGAGGCCATCAAATCCCAATGGTAGACACAGCAAGAGTCTTCGCATCTCACGGAGTCACCTCAACAATCCTAACCACACCTTCCAACGTTCACCATTTCCAAAACTCAATCACTCGCGACCAAACCTCTGGTCTCCCCATCACCATTCACCTCCTCACTGAACAATCCCCCATAACAGACACAGACATGACCGCAGGCCCCATGGTCGATACCTCGTCCCTCCTCGAACCTCTGACACAGTACCTCGTTGATCACCGACCTGATTGTGTTGTTGTCGACATGTTTCATCGTTGGGCAGGTGACTTGCTACACGAGCTCGGAATCCCACGAATTGTCTTCACCGGAAACGGGTGCTTCCCTCGCTGTATAGTTGACAATATGAGAAAGCACGACGTGCTTCAGAATCTGAGTTCAGATTCAGAGCCTTTTCTAGTTCCGGGTCTTCCTCATAGAGTCGAGTTGACAAGGTCTCAGATTCCCATTTTCATGCGGAACATTTCTCAAGGACCTGATAGGCTAAAGCAATTAGAGGAGAAAAGTCTTGGCACTGTTATCAACAGCTTCTATGGATTGGAGCCAGATTATGCTGATTACGTTAGAAATGAGTTAGGAAACAAAGCGTGGCTTGTAGGACCAGTTTCTCTTTGCAACAGAACTGTGGAGGATAAAACAGAGAGAGGGAAGAAACCCACCATTGATGAACAGAGTTGCTTGAATTGGCTGAATTCTAAGAAACCCAATTCTGTTGTTTATCTCAGTTTTGGAAGCTTTGCTGGCATGGCAGAAAAACAGCTCAAGGAAATTGCTTATGGCCTTGAAGCTTCTGATCAATCGTTCATTTGGGTGGTGGGGAAGATTCTCAACTCATCAGAAAATGGGTCTGAAAACTGGCTTCCAGATGGGTTTGAACAGAGGATGAAGGAACAGGGTAAAGGGTTGATTCTGAGAGGTTGGGTACCTCAGATTTTGATACTGGAGCATGAAGCAGTTGGGGGGTTTGTGACTCATTGTGGGTGGAACTCGACGGTGGAAGGTGTTTGTGCGGGGGTTCCGATGATCACGTGGCCGTTGACGGCGGAGCAGTTTTTGAATGAGAAGCTGATAACGGAGGTGTTGAGGGTTGGGGTTCAGGTGGGGAGTAAGGAGTGGGGGTCGTGGGAGGGAGAAAGGAAAGAGGTGGTGGGGAGGGAGAAGGTGGAGGTGGCGGTGAAAAAGGTGATGGTGAAGAGTGAAGAGGTGGAGGAAATGAGAAGAAGGGTCAGAGAGATTGCAGGGAGTGCTAGGAAAGCTGTTGAAGAAGGTGGAACTTCCTATGGAGATGTTGATGCTTTAATTCAGGAGCTTAAAGCTCGTAGATTGGCTAGCCATGTTTAGATTGTTAAGTTAGCCCATGGGGTTACTTGTTTTTACATGTCAACTAGGTGTTTGTTTGGTTTTCAGCTAGGAAGTTTGTTTGAAGCATTAGAATCTGAGATCACGATTTTCAATGCACATTCAGCCAACAAAATGCACTTGTTGAGTTGAGTAAATGTGCTACCACATTCACCAAACTGAAAACCAAACAGGCACTACGTCTATGTTTAGACTCTTGAGGATATAAGAGCATGTCCACAACATAGTTGGTTGCTTATCACGACCCAAAATACCATATGAGTTATAAGTAATTGATACAAATTTCGTTTCAATATGAATTCTTATTTTACTTTAGGTTAGATCTCATAATTTTCGGTTGCTTGTGGAAGAAATATTTGCTTAAATATAAGCAACTAACAACATATGTAGATCTCCTTGGATACACACCCAAGTTAAGCAATAGTTCTTGAAATATTGAAAATCGTCTAAGAGATGATTTAGATATCTCTAATCAAGCAACTTTGATATATTGCCACACACTCTTTTTTTATCCCATTTCTATTGTGCTATTAAACTCGATTTAAGGATTGCTCCGATTTGGAACTGAGTAATTAACTAGTTTGAGCCGCTCGTCAATCAGCCATGCACCAAAATCGGTTCATGTGCATTGTAGGGTTTGGATGGCAAAACTGACAATTCAAAGACCTCCTCCTCAACATAATTATTATTTAAGAAGCTATTCATAATAGCTAAGGGTAAACATCTCTACTATTGTTCATGTTAAACTCTATAAAGACATATTTAGTCATTCAATAAGACCGGCACAACCAATTTTATCACTATTGCTCTTATTACCCTTTGAATTTTTCTCTTTCTGTCCCGGATCTTAGATTGGAGTGCCTTTAAGTAGGTACTTCCCCCACCGTGCTCCGTTGTAGACTTTCAACATGCCACCGTGTGCGTACTGAGTCGGGCATAACCACAGTGGGATAAAATGTACTCTTTGCCCATTTTCTAGAACATCACCATCATTTTTAATTTGAAGATAATAACATTGTTAGAATTTGTTTAATAATGTTATGTTGACAATTCATTTCCACGTTCACCTTAGGTAAAGAATAAGAGAAGAGAGAGAAATTAGTTATATGAGACAAAATGCAAGAGATATGAAAACAAATGTATGAAAATAAAATGTGAGAGAAAGTTAGGTGTTAATGTGTTATCACTTGAATTTGTTTTTAAGAAAAAGAGCATATGTAAGAGCATATGTACTTGGCTACTTGGCTTCCTCTACTATTTTATAAGCTCGCGGTTCGCATGGTATAGTTATAGTCATCCATATGTGTCACATCCAAATTTTGTAAACACTTAAAAATCATACTTAGATTTTGACCAAAAAAAAAATCATACTTAGATAAAAAACAATTTAATATTCACCCGTGCAAAACGAGTCTGCAGTGACAATTACAAGCGGCCATGAATCTTTCATTCTATAAACCGAACAAAACGAAGCCAAACCAAATTATCAGCAACACACACACATCACTGTCTCCCTCATTGCCAATAATCTCACAAACTCAACCATGGGCAACGACAATGGCGAGGTTCACGTACTATTCTTCCCCTTTCTTGCAAACGGCCACATCATACCCTGCGTTGACCTTGCCAGAGTCTTCGCCTCAAGAGGAACCAAAGCCACCATAGTCACCACTCACCTCAACGCACCTCTCATCACAAGAACCATCGGAAAAGCTACCATCAATATCAGAACCATCAATTTCCCTTCCCCTGAAGTCACTGGCTTGCCGGAGAATTGCGAGAATTCCGAGTCAGCACTCGCCCCAGACAAATTCTTCAAGTTCATGAAAGCCCTCGTACTGCTTCAGGAGCCACTGGAACAGGTGATGTTAGAAATAATCATGTAGAATCATTCATGTCATGTTTCATGTTTCGTCAAAAGCTTAAGCTTCGAGATAATTGATTACTTGACATGGTATGAGAACCTGCAATCTAGAGTTCGATTGCTTCAAGCCCAACCGGACTCTCACGTAAAGAAGAGGGTTATAAATAATAATATAAAATCATTCATGTAACTTTTACTCAACAACTCAACAACTGAAGCTTTTGAGATAATTGATTGTTTGACAGGTGATACAAGAAGAGCACCCTGATTGCGTGGTCGCCGACATGTTCTTCCCATGGGCAACTGCCTCCGCCGCGAAGTTCGATATTCCTAGGATCGTGTTCCACGGATTAGGGTTCTTCCCTCTCTGCGTTTTGGCCTCCGTGAGACAGTACAAGCCTGAGGAGAAAGTCTCATCTTACACAGAGCCTTTTCTGATTCCCAATTTTCCTTGTGAGTTGACCCTCACAAAGCTGCAATTGCCTCAAGTCCCTCAGCATGACAAGGTTTTCTGCAAATTGTTGGATGATTCCAACGAATCAGAAGTGACAAGCTATGGAGTAATCGCCAACAGCTTCTATGAACTTGAACCGGTTTATGCTGACTATTACAGGAACCAGCTTGGAAGAAAAGCATGGCATTTGGGTCCTGTTTCTCTATGCAACAGGGACAGTGAAGAAAAAGCAAGTAGAGGAAGAGAAGCAGCGATTGATGAACACGAGTGTTTGAAGTGGCTTCAGTCAAAAGAACCAAAATCGGTTGTTTATGTTTGCTTTGGCAGCATGACATCTTTCCCTGATGCTCAGCTTAAGGAAATTGCAATGGCTCTGGAGGCTTCAGGGCAACCATTCATCTGGGTTGTGAGGAAAGGTGAAGGTGAGAAATTGGAGTGGCTACCAGAAGGGTTTGAAGAAAGAATGGAAAATAAGGGACTAATCATAAGGGGTTGGGCACCCCAAGTGATGATTTTGGACCATGAAGCTGTTGGAGGGTTTGTGACTCATTGTGGGTGGAACTCTGTTTTGGAAGGAGTGTGTGCTGGGTTGCCATTTGTGACTTGGCCAATGTATGGGGAACAGTTTTATAATGCAAAGTTTTTGAGTGATGTGGTGAAAATTGGAGTGGGTGTTGGGGCAAACACGATGATTGGAATGGGAGGAGAGCCTGTGAAGAAGGATGTGATAGAGAATGCAGTGAAGAGGATTATGGCAGGGGAAGAAGCAGAGGAGATGAGAAACAGAGCAAAGGAGCTTGCAACGTTGGCAAGGAAAGCTGTTGATGTTGGAGGATCATCTTCCAATGATTTTAACTCTTTGATTGAGCAGTTGAGGTCGCGTTCACATTGATGTTAGCATGTAGAAACACTTGTTTGTAATATGTAGATCGTTTTTTCTAATCATCATGAATAAATTTCCAACTCCTAGACCAAAACATGGTGTTCTCTAGCATGAAGTAGCAAGCAAAGTGCTAGACCAATATTTACATGGTGTTCCCTAGCATCAAAATAATAAGCATAAGTGCACAGTATATTGCATATCATTCTAGGTAGTTTATATTATGTTTTCATTTTTTTAGAGTGAATTTCTACCTTAATCTATTTTGTAGTGGATATAAGTGAAGCAAGGTTTGGTAGGAGTTCTTGAGATTTTTTCGCTTGTTGTTCAAATGTTGAATGTAACGCCCCAATTTTTCGAGAGTCATTTTAGTAACCTTTTCAAAAAATGTGACTAAATTTTTGCCGAAATAAAAATAAGTGAAAAACTTAACAATAAAGAAATAACTGAATAATCTTATTTTATTAATAAAAGCTTGAGTACAATGATTTCTTCCAAGTTTTAAGACAAAATTATTAAAGTAATGTATGACCGCTCCCGAGCCAACACAATGAGAAGGTCTCTAAGTTACGTTCGAACTTTACTAGCAAACTCAGCTCACCCCCAATGATAGACTCAATCATCACTCCCCAACCCGACTCATAGTCCATGTGTCACCTAAGCCTCCTTCAAAGCTCATAGCCGTCATCCCGCATCATTCTCTTCCGACGATTCTGTAGCTGAACCATCAGTCGCATGGTGAACGTTCAAAGCCGTGTTGTTGCCCATATCAAGCAAGTACACGGTCACATCTCGGTTGGTTGATCGCATGCGAGCTCGTCATCTAGGCCTAAAGCGCCCAAATAAAAAATAAACAAGGGTCAACTTCTAGAATACACACGTCACAAGTATGATAAACTACCCTAACATTCACAAGTATTTTTCTTAAGCTAAGAGTCACAAATAAGAGGAACCAGGGACAAATCTATATGGTAAGGGATGAGGCATTTGCCCCACCACAATTTTAATTTTTCTTACAATTATAGTAATATACAATAAAATATTATATTTATTTGTCCCCACAATAAAACAATTCCCCATAGCCTTGATTTTACATGCATGGGTAGATCAGTTACCCGTATAATATATTTCTTTATTATTTAAATGTGAAGCCACTGTTAGAGTATGGATACATGTTCTCGAATGATAACTCAAATAGTAAAAGTTAGAGAACATATGAGTTGGGTGAGACAAGTCAATGGATCAATTCATGGAGGGTGTAATTTATTTTTCTGATGTACAAAATAAAAAAGAGTTTGAATACATGTGTAGATTTATGAATTTGATTCGAATGCATTTACAATGACCACACCACTTCATTTTTTTATTTTAAATTTAAAATTAATTGTGACATCGTTGAGTGATGAATTTTAATTGGATTACTGTGTAAAACTATATTACACTGTCTCTAAGTTGATGTAGTATGAGAGATGAAGATTGAATGATTATTTAGTTACTTACAAGAGAGAAAAATATTTGAGAGTGTTAATAATATTTTTTTTTTCAATATTTTCAAAATACTCTGTACACCCTTAATTTTAAGGTCATCTTAAGATAATTACACTTATTAAGAAAACCTATAAAAGCATCTACAATACAAAGTTCTGAGTTCTTATTTCTAAGTTAAGAACTAAAAACCTAGTTCTAAACCATTGGAGGAGGCTGAAGTGGAGTTATTAGTTTTTAAGAATAAGAACTAGTTCTTCTATAAGAAGTTTTACTTTTTCAGTTCTTAGCATAAAAAATTAATTTTTTTTTCTCTCATTCATCAACTAATTTAATTTAAGTATTAAATTAGCATTTGAATTTAAATCAAAATTATATGTAAAATAAAAAATATTACTAATATAATGGTATTGTGGACCAGATAAATAGTACTAAGAACTAAGAACTAAGAACTCATGGTTGGAGCAAAATCTGCAAAGAGTTGCTTAAGCACATGTGGCAGTACGAGCCCACATGAATAATGCTAAGAACTAAGAACTAAAAACCTAGCATTGAAGATGCTCTGATAATGTTAATAAATGTATTGACTTAAAAAAAATTATATACACAATCCTCGTATTTTTTTTTTGGCATAAACATCCGGTACCCGGTCACCCTTTGGATGCCGCCAGATTCAGAATTTAGTCACAATACTTTGTTTATTAGAAGAGAGATAGAAGAGAGAGAGATGCAAGTGAGAGATATGAAAGAGATGAGGGAAGTTACCTTGTTTGGTGGGAGAGAGGAGGAGGGAGGAGGGAGGAGGGAGCTGCAACCTACAGAGGTGGGGCCCACCCGTTTATGGGGTCTCTCCAATTTGGAGAGAAACGAAACAGTAATCGGGGAGCTGCGTTTTTTTTTTATTTTTCTACTTTTGGCATACTTAGTGGCGGTTTTAAACCGCCACTTTGTTACTTTTTCTTTAAAAAATATTATTTTAATCAAAAGTTAATTTTTTTTCTCTCTTCCACCTCATTATTTCTCATCTCTCTCTTTTTTATCTTTATCATACCAAACAACCTCTCAATTCCACTTTATTTCTCACATATTTCTCTCTACTCAATCTCTCTTTTCTATACTATCTGTTCTCTATCTCTCTCTACCCTACCAAATATAGTGTTAATGTTCTTTATCCCTCCCCTAGAGTGTATTGTGTGGGGATCGAACCCGAGAGCTATTCCCACACACTCAGCATGTGTTGCCAACTGAGCTGCCTTCTTGGGTACAATCCTCGTATTTACCCTTAATTAATTCATTGTGTATAGTGATTTAATAAAAAAACATTAACTATTAGTACTAATCAAATTTTGGAGTTACAAAATTATAATAATATAAGGGGTATACGTGGAAAAGATAATAAATATTTTTAAAATCAAGTAAGGGGTAGTTTTATAATTAGAGATAGAGGAAATATGAAAATTTGTATAGAACAATTATAATATGTATTCAAATTTTTAATAATAATATATTATGATTTTAAGATTGCATCTTTGTATGTAAATTTTGTCCTCACAACGTCAAACTTTTGGATACTTCACTAAGGGGAACTAATTCATAGTTCTTAGTTGTGTTAGTGAATGCCCATGCACATGCATGCAGACTCTTCGAATATCCTCAACGCTAGATCCATTAAGGAATGGGCAGGAAAAAACGCGACTCCACGGTTGGGATTAGCCAACTGCTAACCGCTTCGTCACAGCTTCACAATTGGGGTTAGCCAATTGCTAATGCACTGCTGCCAATCGTTTTGCCACTCAACACCACAGATTAGCCCATCATGGTCACTAATCATGTCATCAAGCAGTGTTACTAAACTCGGCTCAGACCGACCGGTTTGACCGTGAACAGGGCATGTCACTGGTCTGAGCCAAGAGTCTGACCGTTCATGCAACCAGACCAGTGCAAACCGATATGACTCGATTGGTTCAGTAAAATATCAGTGACTCGGCCTTGACTCAATTAAACCGGCGAGTCAACCAAATTCTTTTAATACCAGATGAAAGAATGGAGAACAGATACAAAAGATTGAAATAGATCGAGGTTCATGTCTAACATCTGTGTGGTCATGATACTAATGTGGTATCTCATATTTCCTTGGTCTCAATACTTAGATCTGGTTGCAGATACAAGAAAAATGAAAACATTTTAACAGAGAAATGTTGAAAAAGAAGAAAGTGGGAAGAAATGCAGCTACAATGGTCGTAACTCAACACAAGTGGATGTGGAGAACAAATATTAGCATTGTTTGGGTGATTTGGACTTTTCTTAGTGGTGCCCAAAAGAATAATAATGATATTAATATGTATTTTTTGAAATGGGCTTAAAAAAACGACAGCCCAATATATTAATTAAAACTTTTACAGGTGAAAAAAAAAAAACAAAAATTCTGCACTCCTTTAGATTCGAACACAAGACTTGTAAAAAAAAAGGAACATAACTAACCACTGCACCACCTAACGCATATAGAATGTATATGTCATTATTTAATATTTATTATACTTATATTTCTTGTTTAATAGGTTGAACCAATGAGCAGTTGAACCTTTGATCATTAATCTAGTGCCTCGACTGAGTCGATGACCGAGTCGAGTTTAATAACACTGCTATCAAGCCCATCACGAGCACTTGATAAAACACAGCACAAACTAGCCCATTCTCGAAAATCACGCCCCTTTTTTCCAAAAAAAACCTTAAAAAATCAAAACTTTCTTTTCCACAAGATCGAAACCTCTTTTCCAAAGCATTTTACTTTGAACATCGAAGAGAACCTCAACATTACTTTAAAGAAAAAAAAACATATTTTTCAAAGTCTTTTCCCTGATTACTCAATCAAATGATCATTCTTTCGATGGTCAGACATTATTTATTTCAAACGTCGCCTACGTCAAACACTTGCCCTCACTAAGGCATCCCTAACAATTATTGTAGCACATAACACAAGTAATTCATATAAAATAATACTTACTATTATTTATTTAATAAGGCCTTAAACCGGATCTTACACTGAAAGAATTAAAGAATTGTTAATGCTTCAGCTCTTCAAGTCTTCATTTTATATACTCCTCTTCTTAGGTCAAGAGACGTTGCATCGTATGCTGCTTGACCGTCCAAGCCTTCAATAGTACTACAAACGATCATTTACTTTGGATTTAATGCTTTTGCTCGTTGTTTTACTTTGCTTTAGGGAAGACTTCCAAAAAGTCCATCCAAGAGGTAGGTACAATCTTCGTGTAGTGGATATTTCCTCTTTGCGTGAAAGTTTGGAGTTAGTAGATAATTGTCTGGTATGACTTGATATGACAATGTTGTACTTTCACTTTTCTCTTCGTTCAACTTTTCTTTTGTAGCTCACGTGATCTGATGTAGGTTCTAAAGCTACTTATCACAAGACTTTCTTCAGCTTCTTTGCTGGACCATGCTTGCTTCTTCATGTATATGAAACTTATCTCTTCTTTGACTGGTCAAATGATCATTAAGAGATGCTTTCTATAGACTAATAGTGGCGGATCCAGGATCCGTAGTCAGGGGGTTCAAATTTTTCAAACGAACGCATCGGTAAAAATATAATTAAAAACAACTTTAATATATTTATACTAGTAAATTATACAAGTCATAATTGTCCTCTACGTCATTTCATATTATGAAGTCTTTGAATAATAAGCACAAAGTCAATGTTATTGTATACATCACTCTCAATGTAAGTAACTAAACAATCGCTCATCCATGTATCTCTCATACAGTTATGCAACCTATTCTTCACAATATATATAGCAGAGAAAACTCTTTCTATAGTTGTTGTTGCATAAGCAAAATCAGTGCAAATTTCAAAAGAATATAAACTTGTGGATAAACAACATCTCTTCATTTTTCAACCAAATTCTCCGAAAGTTGTTGGAGTTCTTTCAAATAGGTAAATTCATGATTCCTACGCATACCGATGATGTAAGAATCTAGAGCATCACCAGACACCAAGCACCACTTAATTAAATGAAGTGAACTCATTTGGATAAAAACTTGCGAATTCAAACACATTTGCCTTATCAAAAGCATAGTTTGCAATAAAGACACAGAGACACATACGTGTGTGAAAGAATGGGGTAAGTGAGTTTGAGTCTTTGATGTAAATAAGTGCAAAATTTAGGCTATTAGTACAATTTAAAATTTTTAGGGGGTTAAAAAAAACTTATATAGGGGGTAAGTGTAATTTGTTTTTCAGGGGGTTCACTTGAACCCTCTCATCCTAGTGTAGGTCCGCCAATGTAGACTAGACTTATGTTCATAGAACGATAGAAAATATGAACGTTGAGTTTCCTAAAAAGTCTTACTCAAAACATGATATTAAAGAAGGACATTAGTTTTAACACCCCCTCAATTAATCCCCCACCCTCCTTTATGCACTAAAATATCTGAAATACCCTTTAAAATTTAATTTCATTCCAAACATATCCCTTTTCCTATCTTATCACTACCATCATTTTTGTTTATTACACCACCCTTCACTTTTACTCTCATCTCATAGTTTTCTTCGTTGCCACTTTTCACACTTAATATATGTGAAAACATTTCATACATTGTAAGTGTGAACCGATGTATGTTCGTTCTCTCTTCACCTTCTTCCTTTCGTTTTAAGTATTTCACACTCAGTGAGTGGAAAACATTTTCACATTCTTAACAGTTGGTTCCTTCACACTCTTGAGGGTGAAATTTGAAAATATTTCACACTCTTGAGTGTGAAATGAAAATATAAAAAAATCAATTTTTTTTTAAAAATAAAATTATTAACAGCTCAATAACTCACACTCTTGAGTGTGAAATTTGAAAATGTTTCACACATTTGAGTGTGAAATTTAATTATTAAAAACTAAATAATTAAAATTAAAAATAAAATTCTTAACACTTGGTTCTTTCACACTCTTGAGTGTGAAATTTGAAAAGATTTCACACTCTTGAGTGTGAAATGAAAATTATAAAAAAACAAAAAAAAAAAATTAAAAAATTATTAACAGTTCAATAACTCACACTCTTGAGTGTGAAATTTGAAAATGTTTCACACACTTGAGTGTGAAATCTAATTCTAAAGAAACGAAAAATTTAAAATTGAAAATAAAGTCCATTCACAATACTGATCTTGAGTGCGAAACTGAATTGTGTTTCACACCTTTGAGTGTGAAACACAATTGTGCAAATTGAGTATCTTTATTCTCTCTTCATCTTCTTCCTTTCGTTTTAAGCGTTTCACACTTAGTGAGTGTGAAATATTTTCACACACATTGAGTGTGAAAATGTTTCACACTTAGTATGTGTGAAAATACTACCACACTTTGACTATCTCTTTATAAGAGAGGGTATTAAGGGAATTTAGAAAATAAAAAAGGGTGTGAGATTAATAAGGGGGTGTTAAAACTAATGCCCATTAAAGAATTATGAATCTAACATTCAACTTTACAATTGTTAATTACTTATTACTATTGTTATTGAGACAAAAATCAAGCGATTTTCAGTTTGATCTAATACCCGCGCATCACATTATTGTTTTATAATATTTTATAATTATAAATTTTTAAAGCACCGTATCAATTATTATATTTTTTTTAATTATAGTATCAATTATTATAATTAAATATATATATATATTCTATTTTTTTCTATTTTAAAAAATACTTCTTAGTAAAAAAATGAAATCAAATGTAATATGTTCTCAACCTTATTACTTTCTATCAATATATTTCTCTTTTCTAATTTTTTTTAAGATATATTAGTAAACAATTTATTATAAATAGACATGAATAGTTAATATTTGAATTTACTTAAAAATTATTTTCTAAAATAACATGGAAGAATATTATAATTAATTTTAAAAAACATATATACATAATCATTAAATACTTTCCAATATATAATAAAAAATAAATTTAATTATTAACTAATTTTAATATTTAGTATTTTTTATTTTAGATTAAAGATATTAATTTTTATATAACTATAAATATTTATTATTTTTTACGCCACGCGCATCTATATTTATATATTTTTTATATTACTATATATTTGTAACTCTTTAGCTTTATTTTTATCCTGTTTAGTTCTTAATATTTAATTCTTAAAAATTTAGCAACTACTTAGACAACTGAATGGTATAAATTACAAAATTATGTATCCGTTACAAACGCCTAAATATAAATTATTGGGGAATTATTTTTTTGACGGGAAATTATTGGGGAATTACCGTCTAACTTGCTGCAAAAGCCGTAAGTTTGCGACGTCATTTTCAAGCATTACTTGGACAATGTAGCAACAATTAATTAATCAGCTGTTTCGGGAACTACTTCAAATCAAAACCTTACACAAACACTTGACAATATTGGGTTTTTAGCCTTTATTCCCCTGTAATAGAAAAATTAATTATTAAATGGACCGCATTCTTTTTTGAATGTAAATGGACCGCATTCTAATAAACAGTTTAAACATGTGCCTTTTATGATTTTTTATTTTTATGTTCTGTTGTTTCTGTATAATATTATTTAATTATTTGATACTTTTCAAAATTATCGAATAGCGAAACATAAAAAGTCTTAACCGATTCTAAAATTAATTTTTTACTAGCACAAGTACCCTTTAGAAGAGGTAAAACTCTGAACTAGAAATTTTAAAGGAATCAAGCCACTTGAAACTAACTAATTCCAATTAGCTAGGTGTCTTTTTTTGGGTTTTAAGAGGATGAGATTTTTTTTGAAATGAGAAAGAGAAAAATTAAAATGATATAATTTTTATTAATTCAATTGCCTAGTTTTTTTTACGGAATTCAATTAGCTAGTTAATTAACCACTTGTTAATAATTTTATGAAAATTGTCCTTTCCATGTTTTTTATTTGTTGACAAAATTAATTAATGGACATATTTTTTTAAAGAAAGCTCCAATTTCATTAGATGGAAAATGTTGATAGTACATGAATCACATAACAATGGACTGTTGTTCCTGTGCATGTTTCTTGTGGAGATTTCTTAATAAATTTGGCTTCAGCTTTCAAAGAAAATAATATATATAGCTAAAATCAGAAATGTTGAAAACATTAATTCGGTCAATTCAAATTTTAATGTCCCAATTAATAAAATATTTTATTTTAGAATTGAATAAACTATATTTTATAATATTTTAGTCATTTATAAAGTAAGTCAATTTCTTAACTTTTACCCTTAGAATTCAAAATATTTAATATGCTATTAAAATAAAGTCCCTAAAATAAATATGCCTTTTGGAGTGATGACCTTTTGGAGTGATGACTTTTAATAATTGGTCAAATGAATTATTCTCTATAAAAAAATTCTATTTTAATCAATAAAAAAATGATAATTCACACCATCAAATAATTTTTTAACAAAAAATTTAATACTCCCTTAATTTGTCTTTGACCAATGAAGTATTGTGATAAATACAAATTTCAAATTCAAAATATTAACTAAACCCCGTAGAGGTGCAACATAGTGCATTGACTCAATCACTACTATAAATCTTTCATCCTTTGATAGTTGATACACACACATAGCCATATCTAACTCCTCTCCTTCTAGCTCTTGCAAACTCTGAATTTTCTAACATGGGAAATACAGGGTGTGAACCTTTACACATTTTCTTGTTCCCCATAATGGCTCATGGCCATATCATACCCGTCATTGACATGGCCAAATTGTTTGCTTCAAGAGGTGTCAAGGTCACCATAGTCACCACACCCTTCAATATTCCTCTCATTTCGAAAGCCATAGAGCAATCCAAAACCCAACATTGCAACAACAACAACAACATTCATATCAAAGCCATCAAGTTCCCTTCTCAAGAGGTTGGTTTACCCGAAGGATGCGAACACATGGACTCGGTCCCTGCTGATCTAGTTCCTGCATTCTTCAATGCTATTAGGCTCCTACAAGAGCCTTTTGAACAGCTAATGTATCAGCAACGTCCAAATTGCATTGTCACTGACCATTTTTTCCCATGGTCAACCGATTCCGCTGCGAAATTTGGTATTCCCAGGCTCGTGTTCCATGGTATTAGCTTCTTCTCTTTGTGTGCTTCTGAACTAATGAGTCTCCACGAGCCTTACAAGAGTGTCTCTTCTGACTCTGAGTTATTCGTGATTCCTCATCTTCCTGGTGAAGTTAAAATGACAAGGTTGCAAGTGTCGGAATTCTTTAGCAATGATGCGGAAACAAATAATTTTAACATGTTCATTAAGGAAGTCAAGGAATCAGATTTAAGAAGCTATGGTGTGATTGGTAATAGTTTCTATGAGCTTGAGCCGGACTACGCAGATTACTACAGAGAGGTTCTTGGAAGAAAAGCATGGCATATAGGCCCGTTTTCGCTATGCAATCGCGAAAAGGAAGTGAAAACATACAGAGGAAAAGAAGCCTCTATTGATGAGCATGAGTGCTTGAAGTGGCTTGGCAAGAAAGAAATTAATTCAGTTGTTTATGTGTGCTTTGGAAGCATGGACAAATTCCCTGATTCTCAGCTTCGAGAAATCGCGGTGGGACTTGAGGCATCAGGGCAGAACTTCATTTGGGTGGTGAGGAGAAAAACCAAAGAAGATGGAGATGAATGGCTACCGGAAGGATTTGAGAAGAGAATTGAAGGAAAGGGACTAATCATTAGAGGTTGGGCACCCCAAGTGCTGATTCTTGAACATGAAGCGATTGGAGCGTTTGTGACTCATTGTGGATGGAATTCAACATTAGAGGGAGTGAGTGCTGGAGTACCCATGGTCACTTGGCCTCTGAGTGCAGAGCAATTTTACAATGAGAAGTTGGTGACACATGTCCTGAAAATTGGGGTACCTGTTGGTGTTAAAAAATGGACTATGTTTACGGGGGATGGTACTATTAAGTGGGATGCAATGGTGAAGAGTTTGAAAAGGATTATGGTAGGAGAGGAAGCAAAGGAAATGAGGCTCAAAGTGAAAATGCTTGCTCAGAAGGCAAGGAGGGCTGTGGAAGATGGGGGATCATCATCCTTGCAGTTGGATGCTCTAATTGAAGAGTTGGGTTCACTACCCCACTAGTGCATCCCATAAGATTAAGGTGCATTTGTCTCTTGATGAATAGTCAAACATAAAAAAGTAGAGATGAACTTTTTAGTTGACTGATTATTAGTGGACTCATTGTAGGGAGAATGTAAGGTATGAATTTGGATTAATTCCAATAAAAAACTTAATTGCAATATTTCTTTTAATTTTTGTCTACTGTTAAAATTTCAAATATAGATTGAATTAACAATTAAGATAAGTATAGGTAAGAGGCGCATCAATTGTATTGTATAACTTACTCCATAAGATTACTTTATTCATCTTAGTGGAATAATATGATTATTTATTAAAAAAAATAAAGTAAAAAATGTTGAAATTCCTAACTCATTTATATGAAAATATTATAGTAAATAGCAAATTAAGTTCCTAAAAGTTTATGCCACTCACAATTTGGTCTGTGTAAGAAGAAAATCGTTTTAAAAGGATAAAAAGGGCAAAAGTCCGCTACATTTATCCCTGGTCCGACATCTATTAGTGAGACTTAAATAAAACGCATATATGACACGTTAAGTGACACATCAACACACAAGCATCATATGTGGCAATTTATCACCATCATCCAATCTTTTGCCCTTCCTTTTGGTCACTACATACATTTTACTCTTCCTTTTCCCTCCTTCCCTGCTTCCCGTTGAAATTGTAGGGTATCATTGTTTGCTTGTGCAAGTTCAAATGATTGAATTTTTCTTTAGCTCTGCGATTAAAAGGTGAAAATCAAGGAAAATAATACAAGTGGAAATAATATAAAATAAAAGAATATTTGCATAAATGAGGTAATTTCGAAGTTGTTTGGATTGAGAGGGAAAAAAAAGAGATAATGAAAGTATTAGTATGAAGAATGAAAATAAATGTGATATACAATTACTAGTTTGCCGTCACATATAAAACTTTACAAATAATTCACACATCATTTTTAACTACATATAAAAATTTAAAGTGACTTATAAAATAATATTTTAGATTTAAATTTAAGGCTTAAAATCACTTTTGGTCCCCATGAATTCGAATTGTGCAGAACGAGTCCCTAAACTTAACAAATAACATTTTTTGATCTCCAACATAATACTCTGTCAATAGTTTTGGGCCCTCATCGTTTTTCTGAAAAAAGTAACGATTATGGGGACAAAAATGTAATTATACCAAAAAAAATTATTTATAAAATAAAAGCTTAAATAAACTTTAGCCCCTGAAATTGTAAAAGGAATTAAATTGGGTCTTTGAGTTTTTTTTTTTTTTTGCATCAGATGTTATCCCTAAATTTTAATTAAGTCATTTTCATTAATTTTAACTAGTCAACAGTCTAGTGGCGAACCTAGTCAGCAGAGGGTGTCCACGTGGATTTTTTCGCAACAATTTCAGATCACAGCGTCTTCAGTCACCACCACCATAACAGAAGCGCCACCACAACTAGATCTGGAAAGACGGTGGCTTCACGATTCATATCTGGAAGAGGAATGAGGATCGTTGACGATGGAACTTGAAGAGAGAAGTGGGAAAGACGATGGCTCCACCACTGCTTCATAATCTTTAAACCCTAATCCTCAATCTTCCACTTGATCGTTAAAATTAAGAACATGGATTTGGTAGGAAAGTAGGGGTTTTGAATGAGATGAGGAAGGGAGGAAGTGGCAAACGACGAGAAAAGATTTTGTGGTGGTTTTTATTGCAGAGGGCAAGGACGTTGAGGGCAGGGCTGTTTTCTGGTTCTGAATCATATTTCACCAACAATATGATTTGGGTTGTTTTCTGGTGCTAAATCAAAATAGTGAGAATTGTTGTTGCATTTGCATGTGATATGGGTTGTTTTTTGGTGCTGAATCATATTTCAGCAACAATTCCCACTATGTTACTACATTTGGATCATATTTGACCCTCTTGGCTTGTGTGCGTGAGTTTTGAATTTGGGTTTGCTGCTGTTAGCAGTGTTTTAGTAGGTGGTGGAGGGGTGGGTGCGAGGCTGGTTGTGGTGCTGTGAGGTTGCAGCTTGATTTCGTGGTTGTTTCAGGTTTTGCTGATATGTATCAGATTGCTCCTATCTTTTTTCTTTGTTTTGGGTCCTGATATAATTTTTTCTTTTTTGATTTCTGTTGTAGCTCTTTGTCTTTTGCTCTTATTTTTATCTTGAACTTGTTTTCGATGTTCTGGATTTTTTGGAAAAAATGATGAAGATGATGAATGAATGTTTGAAGATGATGTATATTTTATGGGTTTTCTAGAAAACCTTAGTTTTTTAACGAAAAATGGATAAAAACTGTTAACAGAGAGTAACGTTGGGGGACTAAAAATGCTCTTTTTAAGTCTAGGGACTCGTTTTGCACAATTCAAATTCTTAGGGGCTAAAAATGCTTTTAAGCCTAAATTTAAATATTAATATTTTTATAATTATGAAATTATTGATATTATAATTTAAATTTTTATATATATATATACACATTTTTGCTTTTAATATATATATATATATATATATATATATATATATATATATATATATATATAGGAGCGAGACAAAAATACACCAAGTCGGCACTAGAGGGAAACAAGCCCCCAAACAAGGTCAAGCCGAGGAAAATAAATGAAAATACTTGACCCCACAAAACACCCACCGTGGAATGAAACCCAAAAAAATCGGATTTAGATCCTCTCCATCCAGCTTCCCTCCATCCAAATCTGAGTCATTGATTTTAAAATTTAAAGGCTTGGATTAATTTAAAAAGAGAGAAAAAAAAAGAATTGTATTTAAAGGCTTGAATCAATTTAAGAAGAGAGATAAAACATGAATTAATCCTCACCTTTAAATTTCAAAATCAATGGCTTAGATTTTGGATGGAGAGAAGCTGAATGGAGAGGATCCAAATCCAAAAATATCAATCCAAAATGAATGTATAGTGTGCGGGAGAGAATTTAAGAGGGAGGTTCTGCGGGAGAGGATTTGATTCCCAAATTTCACATCACATTGATTTTGAAAGGGTCATACATGCAGGGACGGATCCAAGTACAATGGTATGAGGGCAAATGCCCTCACTTAATTTTAGAAAAAACATTAGAAAAAAAAATTGAGGGGTAAAAGTATGTGGTTTTTTATGACTCCTTTGATAAAAAAATGCATTCACTTATGTTTCACATTGCTAAATGTCCTCACTTGTGTCCCACATTGCTAAATGTCCTCACTTGAGTAGTAAAAGTATGTGGTTTCAGATGATCCCTTTGGTAAAAAATGCTCTCACTTATGTCCCCTTTGATAAAAAATGTCTCACTTCTAATAGTACATATTAATTTTTTTGTTATAAATTTATATGTATATTTTGCCCTCACTACATCAAATTTCTAGATCCGTCACTGCATACATGCACGCATGAATATTTTGTCAAAAATAAAATAAAATATGAACTGATTTATGATTTATTGTTTATTGATTTAGATATTTTAATTATTTTTATAAAATCAAGAGAAAAAAATTTGATACACTGATAATGTAAAGTTTTTTTACACCGTCCACCAATCAGATTTTTTTTTGAATGAGATCGAAGATGAATCTTTTAAATAATTATGACATGATAAACTTTTGAAATCTGATTGATTGACGGTATAATTTTTTTTTTACACTGTCAGGGCATTAAAATAAACTCTAAAATCAAACCAAACAAACTCTAAAATCAAACCAAACTGAATTGATTAAATTTATTTCGATGTTTTTGAGTCATGAGTTTTTTTTTTTTACATTGAAAATATAAATTGTACCTGTTAGATATTGATCATTAGACTTTTCCACCCTAACTCATGTTTTTTAGTCTTATCACTTGAGCTATGAGTTTAAAAATGATATTATATAGTTTAATCACTGTTTACGTGGTTTTTTGGTAAACAAATATCCTCTTAGTTCGACTAAAGGAAGTTTAGATTCGGGGTCCTTTTGAGAAAACGCTTTGCCAAAGTATTGCGTGTGTGAGTGCTTTTTCGACAACACCAAGTTGGTTTAAACAGAACTGAATTTCATTAAACACGGGTCAATTACAAAGAAGTCACATACATCAAAAGAACATAAAAACTGCAAGAGATGAGGATCTCGACAGGGAAATGCATAGAAAAGTTGGGGAATTAACAAACTTAAATGCAAGAAAACTAAAGCGTTGGTTCTGCAACATACTCCTCCATCATCACGTTTTGCTCTCTGAGTCTCATTGATGCGGACGTTTAGAGCTTTTTGGTGAACTTTCAGAGTTTTGAGTTGGGAACCCTTCTTTCTGCTGCTGCTTCTTCTATTTATAGTGTTGTCCTTGCCCACGTTCTTGGCGGTTTTTCTTGGATGCATGATGGCTTCGTGGGTTTTGAATTTTGGCGCCATGCCCCACGTTTAGCCGCTGGTCTTCGAGCACGTGACTCTATTGCCACGTGGATGGTTCTGAGTCGTGGGCAACCATTGCTATTCGTGGCATCGTGGGTATATGCACGTGCTTATAGTTGCTTGTTACTCGGTAACTGCCTCTTCCATTAAGATGATCGAGATTTCTTCATCTGCTGAGTTTGTCGAGATATAACTCTTACTAACTTGACTTTGAGGGGCACCGTATGCTGAGTTGCCGGTTTCGCCATAACCCTTGCTGTCGAGAAACCCCCCTTTGCACCATGATGTCGAGAGTCGTAGTCCTCGAAGTTTTTAGCTTAACAGTTGCCCCCCAAGAATGTTGTTTGTCGACTGCTTTAGCTTGAAGACACCAAGCATTTTTGATCGTGGCCGTTCGATTCCAACGATTCAAATACTTTGTGCTCTCGACCATCCGATCTTGAAGTCCAATCAGCAGCCATAACGTCTGATGACTTCTCCACTAGCTGACAGTTATAGCCTTTTTAGGGCCATAATTTCACCTATGCCAAAAAGCTGAGAGGTGACATGAGTTAACTAATAAAATAATCGCTTGGACCCCAAAATTTTATAAATTATTACTCAATGCGGCCTGGGTTTCGTTTGCCCCTCTGTTTATAAATACCCTCTTGGTATTCCCCGTTCAAGCTTTACTCTTTTCTCAAACCTTCAACTCCGTCTCCAAGCGCTCTTACTTCATCTTCTTCCGTTTTCTCTGGAATACCTACCATTTTCTTCAATGGCCTCCAATCCTGAGCAAACCATTCCGTTGGCCACTGAGCTTAAGCTGGATGAATCCAAGCGCGTGGCAATCCCGGAACCCCCCAACGAAGCAGAGAAGAGAGCTATCTGGAAATCCCAGGTACTCATTCCTTTCTCTGTTAATGGTACTTTACGCGCCATTTTGGGTCCTTTAAAAGTAGTGAAGCATGATAGGCCCAATAGTCTCCCTGAAGACCATGAATCATTTCACCCTAGCGTTAGGGGAGAGGAGCTTATTTTGGCATTTCAACCTTCTTATCGTATGCCATTTCTTTCTGACCCAAAACGAGCCTTTCGTTCAGCTCCTCCTAACCCCTCTGCTAATGACAAAGCCTACCTGAAATGGTTAGATAGGGTTGAGGAAGATAAGAGGCAACACTGGAAGGATGTCGGGATTCTCGACTTGATTCAGCTGTCGAGATCTCCAATCTCGTATAACCCTGCTATGTTGTTGAGTGCACTCTATTTCTGGGAGAGGTCCACCAATTGCCTTCATGTTCCCTTTGGCATGATCACCCCCACTCTCTTGGATGTTGCTGCTATCACCGGATTATGGCCCATTGGTGATGATTATCACTCTGCACCTGCCCCTGTTAAACCCATCTCGATTCCTACTGACAACATTTCTTTTAGTCGATTCATTAAGGACTATTATGTCGAGAGTGGTGAGGTATCTGATGCTGAACATGTCGCTTTCTTGCTGTATTGGCTGTCTGCTTATGTTTTTTGCACCAAGTCTTTGCGCATTCCTGCCAAGCTTTTGCCCTTAGCCAATCTGCTTCATGAGGGTCGACAACTCGCTATGGCTAGGCTTGTCCTTGGCAACCTCTATCAAATGCTGAATGAAGCTGTCGAGGATATCCGGAATACCAAGACCGTCTCTCTAAATGCAGCTGGACCTCTTTGGCTGTTTCAACTTTGGTTGAATGCAGTTTTCGAATCTCTTCTGTCGGCACAAGATAATCCTCCGACTGTTTCTAACACTAGGATTGATGCCCACAGGCTCGAGACCCTGACCCCTGCTTATGATGCGTCGAGTTTTGAAGCTGACTTCAGAAAGTACTTTACCATGTTTCTCGAGCTGAAGCACTATCGTTCCAGTTTCTCTCCTTACAGCAAGGCTGTTCGTGGCCCTTTCTGGCTGAGGAATTCTTACCCTAATGCTTCTGATTCTGCATTGCCCAAGGAACACCACATCACGCTCTGGAGGACCCTCTTATCTCCTAGAGTTTTAACTGTGGGCTTTGCTAGCAGTGACTACACTCTATGTGGCTACAACCCTCAACTGGTTTCTCGACAGTTTGGGCTTAGCCAAGTTCTACCCAACACTTTATTTGACAAGAGTCTAGTCCTGTACCCCGGAGCTATTAAGAGGGCTGCCGCTTTCGACACGACTGTTCAGTTTTATAACAAGAAACTCCTCAACTTAAGCCCCTTCACTTATGCTCCTTCATATTATGCTACTAATGCTTTCAAAGCCTGGTGGTCTGAGTATTGGGCTCAAATTTCGAAGCCCCTCGTCGATTGTCTGCAATGCATGACAGATGCTTTTCTTTTGCAGAAGCAGGATCCGAAGAAGACCAAAGGTATGCACCTGGCAGAAATTCGATCTTTTCAAGAATTCTTTGGTGTGGTATATTACCCAACTCTTCGCCTTTGAGATACGGTTGCGAAAGCAGCTCAAGTACTAAGGCAAAAATGGGAATTTAAAGCCAAGAAATCCAAGTTAGTTGTTCCTCCCGGTGAGGAGGGTCTATCTTTTGTTATTCGAAAAACTGGCTTTAGGTTCCCATCTTTGCCTACGAGTAGGTTTGCATTGGCCTTTCCACCGGTCTTGCCTAAATGGGTTGACCATGTAAACATAAATGTGTTGGCCAATCAAGCTCTACCTCCTCGAAAGCGAGTGACTTGGACTAAGTACCACCTATGGAATTTTCCGTATCATGTGCCCGTCGAAATCTTCAACCACATATCGCTGAACATGCGTATTGGTCAAGGTAATACTTCGACTTGGCCTTGGTTTTCCTGTTTTACTTCTTAATTTCTCTTTTGTTTACAGCCGAAGTCATTACTCGACCGGCTCCTCAAGTTATTTCCCCAGTGGCTCATTCTTCCAAGGACAGGCCAGTCGTGATTGAGGATGATGATGATGATGATGAGGACGATGATGTCAGTCTTGCTGACAAGCTCAAGGTACTTTCCTCATGCTTTTCCCTATTTCTTTTCAATCTCTTTGGATTATGAACTAACGTATTCTTCGACAGAGTCGAAAAAGGAAACCTAAACCTGTTGCTTCGGCCAGTCAGAAGAGGGCCAAGAGGGCTGGTGTTTCCACCACCAGTGGGGCTTCTAAGTTGGCATCTGATGCTCAACCAGAAATCGATGACAAAAAAGGTGGTGGCGACGCCGCCATTCAGGTACGTTTTCCATTCTCGAGGGTACCTTGTGACATTTTTAACCTGTGGTTTCTTAATCTGATTGTGTTTGTCTTTATTTTCAGGCTGATGTTCATGAGCATTCCATCCCCAATCCCCCATCTCGCGAGAATTCTCTAGCTCCCAACCCTGCAAAATCCAAAGCTGAAGGTGTCGAGAAACCTCCCAAGGCCGCATCCTCGGCCAAAAAGACCTCAACATCTGAGGGGCGGAGGAAGGTTAGGAGCAAACCTGTCCATAAATCTCCCCGTCGTTCCAAAAGCTCCACCAATTCAAGCCCTTCGAGGGAATCTGCTTGCCAGGTATCTTTACATTTCTTCATGTTCTGCTGGTCCCTCTATTGTGCATTTTACTTTATCGAAAAGGGTATTAAAGAGGTTTATCTTGTAGGAAACTCAAGGTGCAACCTCTCCCATTCGCGAAGCAGAAACTCTTCCAGGCAAGGATGATACCCCTATGCCTCCTCCAAAATCGTCTGCCACTGTGCAACCTTCGCCTCAAGCCAAGGGTGGCTCTTCGTCTCATGTGTCTAGTGAAAAGCTTGACACTTTGTTCGAGGAGGACCCGTTGGCAGCTTTGGATGGTTTTCTTTATGGCACCTTAGACTTGGATTCTCCACCCCGTCGAGCTGATGCCACTGCTGAGACTGCTCAATCTAGTGGGGTGGCCAACCTTCAGCAAATCGAGGAGAGCATGGGTCAGCTGAAGGCTATTGTTTTCGCCAGTGGGTTTCTCGACCAGATTCAAGTTGATCCTCAAGCGAGTCATGCTGCTAAGGAGTTGCTTGTCTTCCTTCTTGGCAAAAAACTTGATTCTCACCAGGCTGCTGCTATGGCCAACCTTCAATCTTTCTTAGTGGATGCTTTAGCCACTTTTCATCAAGCCAAGGATGTTGGCCAAGCTGTCAGTCTTAAGGAAGCAAAAGTCTCTTCTGGTAAAGCTCAAGTTGCAGCAATGAAAGAGGACTTCAAGAAATTCACTGCTAGGAAGGTTTTGATTACAGATGAAATCTCTGAAGTCGACACTAAACTTGAGGAGCTGCATCGAGAGATTACCAAGTTGGAGAAAAAGTGAGCTGATTTGGTCGAGGAAGGCCCTGCTGTGAAGGCTCAGTTGGATGTGCTTACTAAGGACTCCAAGGCTCTGATCATCTCGACAAAAGATGTTATCAAGGAGTTGGAGGTTGACCAGGCCGTAAAGAAGGATCTCGATGCCAAGATTGCCACCTTTGCTGATCGCTTGAATTCCTTTAAATTCCTGCTTTAGAATTTTATCTTATCAATATGTAATGATGGCACTATTTTAACCATGGCTTTCGATGCCGATTTGCATGTAATATTTCGACAATGGTTTTGGCACGTAGGCCATATAATTTGACGTTTAATTTGCCATGTCTTTTCAGTTTCCACTACGCCTTTATTCTGACGGCTATTCACTTATTGTTGCACCGTTCAAACTTCCTTGCACCCCTTTACGTAGTCGCTGCTTGGTTTCTGGGAAATGAACCCATTTATTGCAATCTTATACCACGTTTTCTTGATTCAATGTAAGTCTTTGTTCATTAAAGGCCAAAGCTATTCACGATGGTAGTGGTGATTTATGTGGCCTGTAACCATAAGATGAAGAGTTGGCAACCGATTGCCACTAATTAATGCACTCCTTTGTTGTTTTACTATAAATAGAGCATTCTTGGTTACTTCTCTTCAGCAACTTCTTCAAGCTCTTCTTTGCCTTTTCCCCAGAATTCTTTTCCTACTTCCCTTTCAACCATGGCTAGCCGTCGTGTTCTTAACCAGATCCGGAGCTTGGCCTTTGAAGAAGACCTGTTTTGGGAATTGCATTCCTCTCTTTCTCGGGCTGAAGAGCTTACCAGGCTCGTTAACCAGCTTTTGCAGAGGAATATTATTGCCTCTGTAAAAACTCCTCTCCTGGGGTTCCTGGGCCTCCTGCATGAAGCTGTACCCCTATATGAAGAACACCGAGAGCTTACTGCTCGAGTGTTCTTTGCTGAACACCAAATTGAGGAGAAGATGGAAGAATTTGAAGAGTTGAAGGCTGCTCTGAACCAAGCGGACCCTGAGGGGAGTGTGGGAGCTCTGAAAGCCTTGGTGGACAAGCTTTCTTCCGCTGCCCGTGAGGAGCTGGATCTTCGACAGGAGAAGTCGAGACTGGAATCCCAACAAGAGGATGTCTTGAGGCGCATGGAGCCTCTTAGGGCTAAATGCGATAGTTATAGGGCCAATCCCCCTTTTTAAAGTTTCTTTGCCATAGTTGTAAATGCTCTATTCCAATTAATAAAACATTCGAGTTTGGCAATTTACTTTGTTTATTTTCTTATTCTTGCTTCTTTATTCGATGTTTACTTCATACAACGTTGGCTTATACGTTTTTAAGTATTTGCCATTTACCGTTATTTGTCGATTTCGACCTCCTAATTCTTTAATCGAATAAGCGTTGTGTAAAAGTACTTTCTCGACTGTGAAAGGGCCCTCCCAGTTTGGGGCCCACTTCCCATAGCGTTTATCCCTTTTATCGACTGGTAATACAACCTTCCATACGTAATCACCGGGCATAAAAGATTTAGCTCTAACCTTTTTATTATAAGCTTTAGCAACGCGATCCTTTTGCCTCGTTAAGGTATCCAACGCCAATAGTCTTTCTTCGTCGAGATTGACTAATTCATCAAGCATCATATTCCAATAATCTTCACTTGGAATTTCCTCTTGCCTTTGAATTCTGCATGATTGTAAATATACTTCTGCTGGTAACACCGCTTCTTGGCCGTACGCTAATCGAAATGGCGTTGCCCCGGTAGCTTCTTTAGGTAAATTCCTGTAAGCCCAAAGCACTTGGCCCAATGTTTGATGCCATCTTTTAGGTTTTCGACCAATATGTTTTTTAATTAAGGAGATCAATGTTTTGTTGGCCGCTTCTACCTGACCATTCGCTTGAGCGTAATAGGGAGTCGAGGTTAGGAGTTTTATGCCCCAAGATTCCGCGAATGATGCCACTTTTTGGCCTACAAATACTGTGCCTTGGTCTGTAGTAAGTGACTCAGGTAACCCGAAACGATACACTATGTGATTCTGAATGAAATCGATCACCGTGTCCTGGGTAACATTTTGTAGAGGAATTGCCTCTACCCACTTGGTAAAGTAATCTATAGCCACTATTATGTACCTGTGTTGCCTAGAAGAACATGGGTTAATTTCGCCAATTAGGTCTAAAGCCCATCCCCTGAATGGCCAAGGTTTAATGATTGAGTGTAATTCACTTGCTGGCACATGTTGTATCCCTGCGTGTCTCTGGCAATCTTGGCACCCCTTGGCATACTCCATACAATCTTTCATAATAGTAGGCCAATACATCCCTTGTCGAAATAGGATCCATTTCATCTTGATCCCTGCCTGGTGGGCACCACATAACCCATCGTGAACGGCCGAGATTGCTATGAGCGCGTCGTCTTCACTTAAACACTTCAGTAGTGTTCCGTCGACGTTTTTCTTGAATAGCTCGTTTCCCATGATGACATAGCTCATTGCCCTGTATTTCGTCTTCCTGTCTGTGGTACCCACATGATTTTGCAAGTAATCGACAATTGGCTTTCTCCAATCCTTAGGTGCCATGTTGTCAATGACTAGGACGTTGAGGTCAGAGGGGTTTAGTTTTTCTTTGACTTCGATAAGCTCTTTTAGCCTATGTTTATCGACCATATATCCTGACGCGATTTGTGCCAATTCATTGGCCTCTTGATTGTCTATTCTGGAAACATGGCCTAGCCTAGCGTCGTCGAATTTGGCCAACAGATTATTAGCTTTCGTGTAGTACTTAGCTAGATTTTCACTGATGCATTTGTATTCCTTGGTGAGTTGCTTTATTACCAACTCAGAGTCTCCTTTTACGACAACGTTCCTTGCCCCCAAGGCTATTAGGATTTCGAGGCCTGATATCAAAGCCTCATACTCGGCCTCATTGTTCGAGCACTTCTTCTTAATCCTAAACTTGAACTTCGTGGGGATGCCCCCTGGGGATACTATGAACATCCCGATTCCGGTGCCATTTTTATGGCTGGAACCGTCGAAAAATAGCTTCCAAGGTTGGACACCCACATAGGTTACAATTTCTTTAGGCAAAGTATGATCTACTAGGAAATCAGCGACTGCTTGCCCCTTAACTGCCTTTAGTGGGGCATAAGTGAGTGAATATTCGGTTAGGGCCAAAGCCCATTTGCCAATTCGACTGTGCAAGATCGGTTTAGATAACATGTGCTTTATTATATCATAATGAGAAAAAACCATTACATCAATTGGCTTTATATAATATTTCAGCTTTACACAAGAGAAGTACAAGCATAAGCACAATTTCTCGATCATGGTGTATCGAGTTTCTGCATCATTCAACACCCTACTTAAGTAAAATATGGCTCTCTCCTTGCTATCTTCATCTTCTTGAGCCAACATGCTTCCAATGGTTCCATCTGTGGCGGAGATATACAGCTTCATTGGCTTTCCCCCTATAGGTGGTGCCATTACAGGTGGACTGGACAAGTACGCTTTGAGTTCATCGAATGCTTTCTGGTGCTCTGCTTCCCAGCGGAACGTGTCTTCTTTCTTGAGTCGAAGAAGTGGGGAAAATGATTTAGTCTTCTCGCTGAGGTTGGCAATAAATCTCCTTAGGAAGTTAATCTTTCCTAACAATGATTGCAGTTGTTTCTTGCTGGTTGGTGGATTTGTGTCGAGAATGGCTTTGGCTTTGTTCTTGTTGATCTCGATGCCCTTTTTATGCACCACAAAACCCAAAAAGTCACCTGCAATAACACCAAAGGCACATTTAAGGGGATTCATCTTCAAGCCATATTTTCTCATCCTCTCAAAGGATTTCCTTAGATGCAACAAATGGTCATCCCTTGATGGGGATTTCACCACAATGTCATCAATGTAAACCTGCATGAAAGTTTCGATAAAATCATGAAAAATGGTCTTCATTACCCTTTGGTAGGTCGCGCCAGCGTTTTTCAATCCAAATGGCATGACCACCCACTCGTATGTCCCCAAGGCACCAGGACATCGAAAAGCTGTTTTCGACACGTCCTCTTCTGCTATGAAGATTTGGTTGTAACCTGAGTAACCATCCAACAAGCTTAAATATTCGTGACCAGCAGCTGAATCCACCATCATCTCAGCAATAGGCATGTGATACTCGTCTTTTGGAGTGGCAGCGTTAAGATCTCGGAAATCGATGCAAACTCTCATCTTTCCATTCTTCTTGATCACTGGAACCACGTTGGCTAGCCAGTCCACATATCGAGCCATTCTGATAAATTTACACCTGAGGAGTCTTTCAATTTCTTCCTTGATTTTCACCAACACATCTGGATGGAACCTCCTGGGCAATTGCTTGACTGGTTTCTTGTCTTCTTTGATGGGTAACTTCAATTCCACCAATTCTCGACTGAGGCCAGGCATTTCATCATAATCCCAAGCGAAACAGTCTTTGAATTCCTTGAGTAATTTCACCATCCTGTCCTTCAACTCTGGGTCAATGAGAGCACTGATGTATGTTGGCCTCTTTTCTAAGCCATCTCCCAGGTCCACTTCTTCCAAAGGGTCTTGTGCTTCCATTTTCTTGGAAATGTCGACCACTGGCTTTTCGAAACCTAATGGACCGTCATCATAGATGCAATCCAGTCTCAAATCGCGAAGATCCTCGAATTCGCATTCATCGACTCTCTGCTCGTTTTTTCTTATGCACGTGTTATCCTTATTTGCTGTTGCCTCCTCTTGGGATGTCATTTCGACAGGCAGAATTGAGGCATTGGTTTCTTCAGTAGCCATCTCTTTGGCTATTCTTGCGGCCTCTAAGGCCGTCCTTATTCTGTTTTCGGCTGCATAAGCCGAAATTCGAGCTAGGCTCGAATTAATCATCTTTAACCTCATTTTGCCACTCAGTTGTGGCATCCTTTTCTTCATCGCTGTGCCATCCACTCATGGCATCAGGTTTGTATGCTTTATTAAGGTTCAAACCCCTGATGGGATCTAATGTCACTGAGTACTCCGAGTACGGGTTGAAATATTGAGAGGCCACTGTGTCGAGAGGAGCAATTGTGGCTAAACTTTTGTCGAAATTCTTTTTGCTGACGTAACCTGTCTCCGCTAAGTAGTAGCTCTGATCTGCTTGCACGTTCTCGACGACTCCATCTGCTTTCCAAATGGAAATACGTTGGTGCAGGGTTGAGGGCACTGCCCCCACGCCGTGGATCCATTCTCTCCCCAATAGCAGGTTGTAGTTGGCTTTTGAGGGCACCACGATGAACAATGTGGAACGGGCCACCGTTCCTACGGTTATGTTTAACATAATTGCTCCTAAAGAAGAACATGTCTTCCCTTCGTAGTCGGAAAGGACCATGTCGTGAGGGATTAGGTCTGCTTCAGTTTTGCCCAACTTCTTGAGCATGAACTTAGGCATTAAATTGATTGTGGCTCCTCCGTCGACAAGAACTTTATTGAATCCTTTTTCGTCGACTTTTGCCCAAACGAACAACGGCTTCAAATGGCTTTTCATCTGCTCCGTTGGCCTCTGGAAAATAGCTCTTTCGTCTTCGACGGATCCTTTTTGCATCACGTAGTAGCACAAGGGGTTGTCATCCGGCTCTTCCTCGTCGTAGTAGTCCTCTTCATTCTCGGTTACCTCCGAGATTCTGTCGAATTCAGCGGGTAAGATAGACACTATGCAGATGATGTTAAGATCTTCCCCATCACTGTCGTCGAAATCGTCTAGCATGTCTTCATCCTCATCCTCAACCACATCTTTCCCTTTTTCTTTGGCCGGGTTTGGTGGCACAACTGTTCCTTGTTTGATGGCGTGGTCGAGCTGGTTAATAATCGACGCCACACTAGGTTCATTGCGAGGGTTATCTTCTGGCTTTATGTCCCATAAGGAACGGAACTTGCCACCTCTTTCTCTCTCAGCTTTTCTTTTCCTCAGGAAACGTCTGAACTGAGTTCTGGTCATTTGCTCAGGGGCATAGTAGTTTCCAGAGCCATAGGAGTAGCTCCGTGATACGCGGGAGTTGTTAATATAGGAAGACCCCTGGCCCAAATCGATCTTCGACCACTTCTGGTGATGCTTCGGTTTTGGGGGTGCTGGCCTGAACCATTGATTCTTCGGCAAACCCGCATCAGGGACATAAGTCTTGTCCTTGATTCTTGACTTTTGGCCTCTATTGCCATCGAGTCCTTGATCCCTTTCAATCCACTCCTCGTGGGGATATTTCAACCTTCTGGATACAGGCATTTTGCTCTGGTAATACCTCTTCATCTCAGAATCTTGATAGGCTTTAGCTGCTGAATTGTCGAAAACGGCACTACATCGAGGACAAAGCATGACCTCTTTCTCGCCATCTTTGCTTCGTGACAAAAACTCAACAAGAGTTTCTCCTGCCTTGGGGTAAACCTCCTCTAGGCTCACCTCTTTCGCGACCTCTGGTTCTTTGACAGCCATGTTTTCCTCCTTTGCTTCCTCGAGTGTTAGGCCCAGATTTAGTTTCTCAGAAATGTCGACCATGCCAATGTAGAAAGGTTCCACGTAGTTGGCTTCAGCTACCTGCAGTGGGTCGGAATCAATCTTCATTTGGCTTTTGGCTTTCTCGTCATACTTGAGCCTTCCCGAATCCAATGCCCCCTGCACAAGATCCCTGAAACGAACACATTGTGAGGTCCAATGACCAAAAAAGTTGTGATATTTACAATATTTCTTCCCTTTCCTTTGTTCAGGAGAAGGAAGTTTTTGGTCTTTAGGGACCACAAGCAAACCATCAGACACAAGTATATCATAAATTGCATCACATTTGGTCACATCAAAAGTATAAGTTTTCACAACAGGAGTCGTGTTCTTGGGGTTTTGCTCCCCAAGTTTGTTTTCACGTGGTTTCAATGCTTTACAAACATAAGGATCCCCTGGCTGAAGTTCAGCCAGATTGACATCATTTAATTCGACGTCTTCAGGAACTTCTCGATAGACACATGAACTTTGACATACTGGATCCGCATCTATGTACGCTACCTTCTCCTTCTTTGGCCACTTAGTAGTCTTGGCCCTTTCCTCAGACTTTTCGGCCTTTAGCAATTCGATGTGCCTCACTCTATCTGCGAGTAAAGACATATCTCGAATATACTGAGTGTCGATTTTCTTTCTAATGGAATACTCTAGACCACCAGCGGCTAAGACAACTAGCTCGTGTTCAGGGACATGGGTGAAACATCGAGATTTAAGCATCCTAAACCTGTTTAGGTAATCATCAATTGACTCTGCTGGCTTTCTTTTAACACTAGCCAAATCTTTCAAACTCACCTTGCACTCTCCCCTAAAGAACTGTTCATGGAAAATCCTTTCCAATTGGGCCCATGTATGGACTGACCTAGGAGCGAGGGTGGTGAACCAGGTAAATGCATTCTTGGTTAAAGAACTCGGGAAGTACTTCATTTTTAAATTTTCATTGATGGCTAGGTCACCTGCTTCGATTTGGTACCTAGCTATGTGTTCTACAGTGGACTCTCCTGAATCCCCCGAGAACTTAGTGAATTTGGGGACCTTCCAGCCTCGAGGAAGTTCTGATTCGAGAACCTCCTCTGTAAAGGCTGACACAAAATGGGGTCTATTCGCGAAACCCACGTTGAAACCATGTTGGTTCAACAATTGCTCTACCACAGCAGCAACATTTTGTTGCCCCCCAGCGTTCTAGTGTCGAATTCTTTCTAGCACACCATCAGCGTGTTCTTCCCTGTTTACCATATTTACATTTTGAAATGGCGGCTGCACTGCCTCGTACAAAGGGTTTACCCTCATCTCCTGGTGTTGCGGCGCCTGATAGCGCACAGGGGCAGGGACATGGTTAGGCAACGGGATTTGGTTAATCCCTGGTGCCGGTTGGATTTCGACTGGTTCCCCCAGGGCTGTCGCCAAACGATCCATCTGTCGTGTCAAATGCTGGTTATTGGCATTATTATTTTGGAGCACAGGGTTGATTAGCTCACCTATCTGTCGAGACAACATGTTAACCATTTCATGGTTACTGTCATCTACCTGTTGCCTAATGGCTTGAGGTGAACCAGTATTCATACCTGTAGATAAATAAACTTGTGAACTAGATCTAGGAATAGGAGGGCTAACTCGACTCCCCAAATTTAGCATTGTTCCATTTGCCCCAAAAGGGGGTATGCTGAATGGGGGAACATTTTCAGGGAACGTCGAATACGTGCCTTGTATGCCTTGCATCATGGACGTAGGCATACCAGAAGGCATGTTTTCCCTCGTAACTGTTGGAACAATTTGTGCCTGCACTGATGTAGATACAGACATTTCTGCAACTGCAGAAATTGCTACATTCTGGGTTGGCATAGTGGTGCCATGCCCCATTCCAGTAGACACTTCTTCATTATTGTTACCACTACTTCCCCCAGGGCTGCTCTGATTACCCACGTTAGACCCTTGAGGAGAGGTTCTTCCTCGATTGCTCGCCATACTTATAGTCTTACCACTTCTCAGGCGCATATAAATCACAATCAAGGCAAGTAACAAATACCAAATAGCATGCAACAAACAAAACACACGAAACGCTTCTGTAAAACTTAGTTTTCACAAAAACTGTCCCACCAGGTGTGCCAATTTGTTTACGTGGTTTTTTGGTAAACAAATATCCTCTTAGTTCGACTAAAGGAAGTTTAGATTCGGGGTCCTTTTGAGAAAACGCTTTGCCAAAGTATTGCGTGTGTGAGTGCTTTTTCGACAACACCAAGTTGGTTTAAACATAACTAAATTTCATTAAACACGGGTCAATTACAAAGAAGTCACATACATCAAAATAACATAAAAACTGCAAGAGATGAGGATCTCGACAGGGAAATGCATAGAAAAGTTGGGGAATTAACAAACTTAAATGCAAGAAAACTAAAGTGTTGGTTCTGCAACATACTCCTCCATCATCACGTTTTGCTCTCTGAGTCTCATTGATGCGGACGTTTAGAGCTTTTTGGTGAACTTTCAGAGTTTTGAGTTGGGAACCCTTCTTTCTGCTGCTGCTTCTTCTATTTATAGTGCTGTCCTTGCCCACGTTCTTGGCGGTTTTTCTTGGATGCATGATGGCTTCGTGGGTTTTGAATTTTGGCGCCATGCCCCACGTTTAGCCGCTGGTCTTCGAGCACGTGACTTTATTGCCACGTGGATGGTTCTGAGTCGTGGGCAACCATTGCTATTCGTGGCATCGTGGGTATATGCACGTGCTTATAGTTGCTTGTTACTCGGTAACTGCCTCTTCCATTAAGATGATCGAGATTTCTTCATCTGCTGAGTTTGTCGAGATATAACTCTTACTAACTTGACTTTGAGGGGCACCGTATGCTGAGTTGCCGGTTTCGCCATAACCCTTGCTGTCGAGAAACCCCCCTTTGCACCATGATGTCGAGAGTCGTAGTCCTCGTAGTTTTTAGCTTAACAATCACATTCCTCTATTTAACTTTGAGTTAGTAAAATAGAGGAATATGATTAAATGATTGTATAAAACTTATTTAACCGTAAATGTTTGGATAGAAATGAATCTCTAAAAAAGATCTTATCTAGCTGGATATTCAAGTGATGATGCGCCTCTGCATGGGGATCACAGTAGCCCAATGACTTAACCAAGAAAAATGTGTGCATGATGAATGGTGTTGCACATCGTGTTTCATCATCTCATATTGATTTCTTCTAGAAGCAGAGAAATGATTCTACGTAACTACGTATACAATGACGTAGTGGATTTTAGTCGTCAGTGTCCAGTGTGTTTGTAAATTGTAATCATGGGCCAAATCGACCAGTGTCACATGATAAGATAACTACTTGTACTTGGAGTGGAAACCGATACACACTTGTCTCTGAAACTTTGCTCATAATTTTTGTGATACATCTCTTCATTATTGCAGCTTTATCGAGATGCGTTACGAAAATGAATTAATTAAATTTTCGGATAAGAAATAGAAAAGAAAATCAATAAATTGTTTGTTGGGGAAATATGAGTTAAGAATAGAAGATACGAGTGAGAAATATCGATGATGTGGATAATGTAATATAAAAAGTAAAGAAATATAATAGAAAAAATGAGCGGAAAAATAGAAATAGGAGAGAACGAGTAGTGTATCAAGGATATACTATGTTTCCAAAAATTCTAGCATTCAGATTATATTGCGCCAAGGCTTTGACAGTGACGATGGATAGAGATTTTGAGGTCGTGTTGCTTAGGAAGAGAGGTCATCCTAAGAAGGTGAAGCCAAGAGACAGGAAAAAGGAGGAGCAAGCCGCTTTGATTGAAGAAGATTTTGGAGTAATGAAGAAGATTGTGTCTACTCCTCTTGCTTTGGAGGAGAATGAGTTGATAGTTGTTTCATTGGGGTTTCGTGAACCTCAAGGTGTTATGACTAAAGTGAGGAGAGTCTTAGCGTTGGGTATTAGGTCGGGGTTGACCTTTGATTGTTTAGATGAAGTAACGATATCAGGCATAACAACTAACATCGCGAAAACAACCCATTCTTCCAGCTCTCCTAGGCTCTCGCAACATCAACATTCATCTTCAGAGTTCCATTCGATGGAGGCTTCTAAGTTCTGTCCGAAGAAGGACCAGAGACATGGTGATTCTAGCTAGCAAGAGATCGAGCAGCCTGAAACTCCTGAAGCTCCACAATTGCAAAATGAGAACTCATATAAAATATACATTTTAAGGTGACATAGTACTTAAACGGTAAACACACAATGTATATTTATGGATAATACCTAAAATATGATTCTTGATGCAATATAGGTTATATTCTGCCTTCTCTCCCTTGTTGTCTCGACCTAGGTTCCCTAAGGTGGCCGCCGCGCCGCCCCTGTGCGCGGTGGCAACCCGCCGTCCAATCTAGCCTTCCGTTTTAGCCCATTTCTCCTTTTCTCTGGCCTTTTTGAGATCCGGTGACCTTGGCTTCTGCAGCTTATGACCTCTCGTTTTGGTTCTGCCTTCAAATAAAGCGTTGTCAGCCGTCCTCTGTTGCTCCTCCTTCCTCTCTAGGCGGAAATTCTCCCGGTCTGGCTTCATCTCCCCGCGCGGTTCCGTCCTTCCATGGGCAGATGCGGCGTCGTTGTGCCTTCTTCGATGCGTAGCTTCAGCAAGTTCCGTTGGAGTGCCGACGTTCGAGATCTGGGGAGCCTGTTCTGGCGTCGTAGAGGTGTTCAGGGGAGGTGGCTTGGCCGGTGGTCTCAATCTGTCACTTTTTGCTCTGCTTGATGTGCCTGTTTCGTCGATCTTGCTGTTTCATGGGTTTCTTCGCCTTCAATTACGCCTTCAAGGGTCTCTCCTGGCTCTGTCCGTCGTTGCTGGCTTGCTTCTTCTTCACGAGTGTGGTGGATTTGGTGGTTTTGGGGTTTTGTGGTGTTTTAGGTTTTTTATCACGACGCTTGATGTTGGGTTGTTGTGTCGCTACGGTGGCAGTGCATGTGGATTGAGATTGAAGGTGGTGGCTGTTGGTGTCGGTTGGGGTTTTTACTCCTCGGTTTGTTCATCTTCGTTTGGATATGGTATTTTGGGTTCTATTGCAGGTCTTGACGGTGGTGTATCGGTGGAGTACTGGGTTGAACACTTCCTTTGCTGTGTGAGTCAAGTCAAGGGTGTTGAGTCACTGGTGAAGGTGGGTCGCTGGCTTTGTCGGGGCTGCTGGCTGCTACTTGCTGTTATTTTATCTTTCCCTTTTTTTTCCTGTTGGTTGTTTTGGGTCTCAACTCTAAGACATTTGTTGGGTTTTGTAGTTGGGTGTTTTAGTCTGTTCAGCTGGATTGGGTCTTTGTTTCTCAAACGAGGACCTATCCTTGTCGGGTAGACATCAGGTTTATGGTTTGGCGTTTTTGTATGGAGTTTAGTGGTTTCTTTGAGGTTTTTGTTGTATTGGCTGAGTTGGTCACTGCACCCATGTTGAGAGGAGATATTTCTCAACTTCTTTTTATATATATCTATATTTTATTTTTGGAAAAAATACCTAAAATATATTTAAATCAATTTAGAATAACTAGATTTAAAGTAAATATAAACTAATTTTTTTCTCCTACAAAAAAACAAAGAAAGGAAATTAAGAAACTACAAAAGAGTCCCTCAGGAGGAGGTTTTGAAGCTCCATCTAAGGTTGCTCAATCAAGACACGAGCCACACCCGATTGCATCTTCCCTTTTTTGGCCAAAAAGTCCGCCACACGGTTGCACTCTCACCATTGCCACCTAAGCTCCACCGCTCATTTTTGTTCACAACATCCTTGATTTTATGTAGAATTAGCATAAAGCACCGATTCGCGTCATTCTGAGACTAAAATAGATAATATTTATATAACTTAATAGTAATAAATTTATATAATTTTCTACCTTTTATATAACCAATCAAAATCATATCTTCTTAATGCATTCAATATTAATATGACTACTAATTCATACAATATGTATTTTCAAAATAAAAAACACATTCAATTCTAAGAATTCTAATTTGAGATTTGATAAATTAGTTACACAATAAATGCATACTCAATTTGGAGAATTCAAAAATGCCAGTAAAAAAAGTCAATGTTCTTTTTTCCAAATCCGAATACCATTTTTAATATAAATAATTAAATTTTGATAACAATAATAGACACGAGTATAGAAATAATAACAACTTTAAAGTTCAATATTCTTGGCTAAATTTGGAGCAAGCCATAATAACAACTTGATGACTATTAATCACCCTCTAGAGGGATGAGTTTTCTATTGTTGGCGGATGTCATGGGAGTCGCCTTAGTGAGACTTTAGTTTTCTTTTCTTTTCATGTACTGCTACAAAAACAATAAATATATGTGTTTGTATGTGTGTCAAAACTCAAAAGTATTCGACCAATAAATTTAAAAACATTTCTTCATGCAAAAAAATGTCCATGTCATTGTCCTAACTATTTGGTATTAAAAAAAAGTGTCATTTGAAGATACTGCATTGGTGATATCGATGATCGAGGGACATACAGCCAGCACCTTTTTCCTATGACGAACGAATCATTCACAAATCACACTTCATAAATTGTGCGATAAGAAACACAAAAATAAAAATAAAAATGTGAAAATGAGATTTGATAGAAAACGAAATGTTCCCATTATAAATTGTTCACACTTCACACTCTAGAGTCAGGCAAATAGCTCACGGAAGTCTTCCCTTCCTGCATTCACAATTCATTGCATTTTAGGTTCCAGTTTGGGTTCAAATTTCTGCAAATTTGCTCACTTCCTGCATTTTAGTGCGAAAAATGGGAAGTGAATGTTGTCATGCTCTACACATATTCTTCTTCCCTTTCCCTGCTCCTGGTCATATAATCCCAACTGTTGACATGGCCAAATTATTTGCTTCAAAGGGTGTCAAAGCCACCATAATCACCACACCCCTCAACGCAATTCTCATCTCCAAAGCCATAGAAAAATCCAAAACTAGTAGCAACCTTATTCATATCCAAACCATAGGGTTCCCTTGTGAAGATGCTGGTTTACCAAAAGGGTGTGAAAATATTGACTCACTCCCTTCACCAGAGTTTTTTCCAACCTTCTTTATTGCTACTAAGATGTTACAAGACCCCCTTGAGACACTTTTGCTTCAGCAACACCCAGATTGTGTAATTGCTGATATGTTTTTCCCATGGGCAACTGATTCTGCTGCCAAATTTGGGATTCCCAGGCTTGTGTTCCATGGGACTAGTTTCATTTCTCTGTGTGCAACTGAATGTATGAGACTCTACAAGCCTTGGAAGAATGTTTCTTCTGATACTGAAACCTTTGTGATCCCTGAACTCCCTGGTGAGATCAAATTGACAAGGTTGCAACTGCCGCCTTTTCCGATTAACGATGAGAAACCATCAGAATTTGCTAGTTTGTTGGAAGAAGCAAAGGAATCAGAATTGAGGAGCTTTGGGGTGGTTGTTAACAGTTTTCATGAGCTTGAAGAGGTATATGCAGATCATTACAGGAAGGTACTTGGGAGAAAAGCATGGCACATTGGTCCTCTTTCTCTAATTTGTAATAGGGACATGGAAGAGAAAGCAAACAGAGGAAAGGAAGTGACTATTGATGAGCACGAGTGTTTAAAATGGCTTGACACGAAGAAACCCAATTCTGTTGTTTATATTTGCTTTGGAAGCATGCTTAGCTTTTCCTCTTCTCAACTCAGAGAAATTGCTGTGGGCCTCGACGCCTCGGGGAAGCAATTTCTCTGGGTTGTGAGGAAAAGCAAAAGCGAACAAAAAGTGGGCGAGGAGTGGCTACCTGAAGACTTTGAAAAGAGATTGGAAGGTAAGGGACTAATTATAAGAGGTTGGGCGCCTCAAGTGTTGATTCTTGAACACGAAGCGATTGGCGCGTTCGTGACTCATTGTGGATGGAATTCGACATTGGAAGGAGTGGCTGCCGGGGTGCCAATGGTGACTTGGCCTATTGCGGCGGAGCAATTTTACAATGAGAAGTTGGTAACTGAGGTGCTTAAAATTGGGGTGCCTGTTGGAGCTAAGAAATGGGGGAGGATGGTGTTGGAAGGGGATGGTGTTAAAAGCGATGCGGTGGAGAAGGGTGTGAAGAGGATAATGGAAGGGGAAGAAGCAGAGGAAATGAGGAACAGGGTGAAGGTGCTTTCACAGCAAGCTCAGTGGGCTGTGGAAGAAGGAGGGTCATCTTACTCAGATTTGAATGCTTTGATTGAGGAGTTGGGTATGCTTAGACAGTAATTGAAATACCCCACCACAGCAGCACTATGCATATGTAATGTGATGTGTGTTTCCTCCAATTATGTCTGCTTTGTTATCTAGATTTCAATGATTTGAGCTAATTTCAAGGATTCTAGATTACAATTTGCTTAATGCACAAACATATCATACTATCCTACCACCAAACTCATAGATAATTAACACGAGATTATTCTAGTTTAAGTAAATTTTTAATTTAAGTCCTTATGAATGCAACTGCGTTAAATACTTTGTAAAGAGAGTTTTGTCATACATAAAAGACATAAAACTCAAATGAAATTGTTTCACTGCAAGAATACATGTGCTTGTGGTTCAAGAATAAAAATTATACTAGACTAAAATAACTTCACGCAGTTGAATTTCTAAGGTAATTACATATATAACTAAAGTAATTACATAGAGTCGTCCACGATTGACTCCACTATTACTATCCATAGGTTGGATATATTTTGATGATAAACTAAAAAAGAGTTGAGACTTACGAAAATCTAACAAGCTCTTTGGAGGCTCAATCTCAACATATGATGTACTTTGATGATCAGGGACGTTTAGGACAGGAGTGTCCGCGTGTCGGCTACACATGTGACATTAGCACACAAAAACACGCATGTGATATGTGTTGGAAGTGTCCGATAAAAAATTAATTTTTCGTCTTTGATACAATTTGGACAAAACCTGAACATTAAGCCGATACTCTTTCATGACTAGACATCTAAAATGTATGAGGTTTGTGTTCTTGAAAGTTTTGTTTTTTGTTCCATCTAAAATTGTCTTTCTGTTTTTTCCCATTTGTTTTGTGTTTCGTTAACTATATGTTCACATAAGTTTCTCTCATTCTTGTGATTTTAACTGATTTGTTTAAACTTTGAACCTTTCTTTGTGCAGGTGCTCTGGCAGATATACATCGGGATTTGCTGGCCGCACTGCAGGTTGAAGATGGACAAACTACGGATGAGGAGGGTGATCAAGGGGACGAGGTCCCCGGAGATGAACAACAGGTAGAGGGGCAAGAAGCGGGAGCTCAGTCGGTCCCCGATCCCGAGCGTGTGGAAGGGACCGTTAAAGGAGGGACGTCGAGGACTGCGGACGCTCGGGAGAAGATCTGGACGGAAGGTGTTCAGGGTGCTGGTTCCTCCCCGAAAGGTGCTATCTCGGGGGACCTAGGCTATGTTCCCGTCCGCGAGGAGGGGGAATCGTCTGATGAAGACGTAGCGGCTCGAGACCCTGCCATAAAGAGGCGTCGCGTGGAGCTCAACCGATCCAACCTCCAAGGTGAAGGGCAGAGCTCTAAAGCGAAACGGGTGGAGCCTGTCAACGTGGTGGCCCCTCCAAGGGTCATATCGATGTGGGGTCCTAGGGCGGCCAACTACGAGGAGCATCTGGAGCAGATCGTCGATCTGGTGCTGACTGAGAGCGACCAGAAGTACTTGGGTGATCAAGAACCCTACAGACTCCTGAACTATGCCCTCCGAGGTTCGCTCAAGATTGCTTCCGCTGTTCGGTACCTCCAGCTGTCGACCCTGCCAGAATTGGAAGAACTTAGAGCGAAGAAGGAGGAGGACGGCCGGTTGATAGCGTCCATGAGTGAGGAGCTGGAGGCGGGGTGCACCACGATCGAGGAGCTGGGCAAAGTGCTGAACACCGTGAAGGCCGAGAATGAGCAGGTGAAGAAGAAGGTGTCGGTCGGGGATGCAGCTCTTCAGGACTTGGGGACCAAGCTGAAACTAGTCGAGGAGGGGGCCGTGACCGGGGCAGCTCAATTGAAGAAGGCGGAGCAAGATCTGGCAGGAGAGAAGGCTGCTCGTCTCCTGGAGCTTGATCAGATTACTGCTCTGAAGAAAGAAAAAAGTGAGCTCGAAGCCAAGGTCGCCTCTCTGAACGCTGATAAGAAAAAGTTGGCGGCTACCGTGTCGAAGATCAACAAGGCCTCTTTCAACAATGCGGTGAGCCAGCTCTCGGTTGTTAACCCGGGTTTGGATATTGTCCCGGTTAGTTATCGAAAGGTGGTCTCCGGGGGGCGGATTGGAACGGTGGATTACAAGGGAAACTTTACCCCGACTTTCCCGGCGGAGAAGGCTCCTTGAAGGAATTTTTTTTATGTTTTTTGTCTAAGTGTTTTGTGTCCTTTTGGACGATTGTAAAAGCTCCAGTTTAATGAACGTTTTGTATTTTATTTTTTTGGTAATGTTGATAATATCCCTGTTCGGTGTATTTTATTTTTGACATGTGCTATTTAGTGTGCCCGGTTGGGTCTTTACATTATCGTGCCCTGAGGGTCTTTTGGTATCTTGCCCGGCTGGGTCTTTTAATTATTGCGCCCGGTGGGTCTTTTAGTTATCGTACCCGGTGGGTCTTTTAATTATTGCGCCCGGTGGGTCTTTTAGTTATCGTGCCCGATGGGTCTTTTAATTATTGCGCCCGGTGGGTCTTTTAGTTATCGTGCCCGGTGGGTCTTTTAATTTTCGTGCCCGGTGGGTCTTTTAACTTTCGTGCCCGGTGGGTCTTTCAGACGTTTGTAGTGCCGGCTTTCGTAAGAAAACATTTAAACAAAACATTCCTTCTCGTCTCTTCATAAAAAAGCACAAGTTTTTCTTTTACGTACAAGAGGAAGACTGGGAACAGACCCTTGATTCGATTTCCGCCGGAATGAATGCCTCAGTCCCGAAAGTTAGGCGGAAAGGGCTCTCCCCAGTAGTGAAGTGTGGGGTGGTGCGGTATGCCCATAGGACGTGGTCGAGTTGTTCTGCCTAGTTGCCCTTAGCGTCGTCCAGCCTCTTCTTGAGTCCTCTGAGAATGACTCGGTTTGCGGCTTCTGCTTGCCCGTTCGTTTGGGGGTGTTCCACTGAAGTGAAGCGTTGTTTGATGTGTAGCCCGCCTACCAGTTCCCTGAATCCTTTGGAGGTAAACTGGATGTCATTGTCGGTAATTAGGACTCTAGGTACCCCGAACCTCCTGAAAACGTTTCGGTAAAATAAGCGTTGTATGCGGGCAGAGGTGATTGTGGCGAGGGGCTCCGCCTCAATCCACTTGGTGAAGTAGTCCACTGCGACTACTAAGTGCTTCAGCTGTCCAGGGGCGGTATCGAAGGGTCCTAGAAGGTCCATCCTCCATTGGTGGAAAGGCCAAGGGGAGACCAGAGACGAGAGCCGCTCCGGAGGGGCTAGGCGAAGATCAACATGCCTTTGACACGGGTCGCATTGCTTGACGTGGTTTGCGGCATCCTTCTCCAGAGTGGGCCAGAAATAGCCGGCTCGGAGCACTTTCCTTGCCAGCGATCGTCCTCCGGGGTGATGTCCACAGCTACCCTCATGGATTTCTGCGAGGACGTAGTCTGCTCGTTCCTTTGACAGGCACTTGAGCAGTTGGGTGGAGAACCCTCTCTTAAAGAGGTCATCGTTGATAATGGTGTACCAGGACGCGCACCTAGTTAGCTTCTTGGCCTCAGCTCTACTAGGTGGTAGCCAACCCGTTGTGAGGTGCTTGACGATAGGGGTCCTCCAGTCTTCGTCCGTGTTGATGCTCATGGTGCTGAGTTCAGTCGGACGATTGGGGTCTGCGACGTAAGGTAGGGCTAGTGTTCCTTGGATAATCGTCCGTTCAGCCCGGGTTTCGCGGTGCTCGCCAGCTTGGCCAAGGTGTCTGCTCGGTCGTTCTAAGCTCTTGGGACATGGCGGAACTCCACCTTTCGAAATGCTGTGGCGAGCCGCTTCAGGTGAGAGAGGTATTGTTCCAGAATGGGATCCTTGGCCTGGGCTTCGCCGTTGGCTTCGGAGACCACCATAAGGGAGTCACAGCAGACGAGTATGTCCTGCGCTCCTAGGTCCCGAGCAGTTACTAAGCCAGCTATGCAGGCTTCGTATTCGGCTTGGTTGTTGGTGGTTGGGAAATTGAAGCGCAGTGACTGTTCTACTACCATCCCGGTATTGCTTTGGAGGACGATCCCGGCGCCGCCCCCTTCCTTGTTGCTCGAGCCGTCGACATGGATGACCCAAGAGATCTCTGGAGGGGGATCTTCGTCGTCCGTGAGCTCTACCAGGAAATCTGCTAGGACTTGTGCCTTGATCGCGCGCCTGGGCTCGTACTGGATATCGTGCTCGGAAAACTCGATTGACCAGCTTACCATTCGCCCGACCAATTCTGGCTTGTGTAGGACTTGTCTGACTGGCTGGTCTGTGCGAACTATGATGCGGCGGGATTGGAAGTACCTTCTGAGGAGTCTGGCTGTGGTCAGGAGGGCGAGTGCTACTTTCTCGAGCATTTGGTACCGGAGTTCCGCTCCTTTAAGCGAACGGCTGACGAAGTAGACGGGCAGCTGGACTTCAGACTCTTCTCTTACCAGTACGGAGCTCACGACTTTGTCTCGTACGGCCAGGTATAGGTACAAAGGCTGCCCCTGTTTTGGACTAGACAGGATCAGCGGAGAGGTGAGAATTTCCTTCAGTCGGGAGAAAGCCTGTCGGCCTCATCTGACCAAGTGAAGTTCGCTCCCTTCTTTAGTAGGGTATAAAGTGGCAGGGCTCGTAGGGCGGCCTTGGGGAGGAACCTGCCGATTGCGACCATCCGTCCCGCCAACTGTTGGACTTCCTTGACCGTTCGGGGGCTTTTCATGTTCATGATGGCCTGACACTTCTCAGGGTTTAGCTCGATCCCGCGACTTGTGAGCATGTATCCGAGGAATTTCCCGCTTTTGACTCCGAAGGTACACTTGTCCGGGTTGAGGCGCATGTTGTGCTTCTTTAGTTGCTCGAAGACGACCGCGAGATCGGTCGCGTGATCGCCTCCCTTGGGTGTCTTCACGATGATGTCGTCTATGTAGAGTTCGACGGACTTCCCTATAAGTGCCCCAAAAATCTTGGTCATCATCCGTTGGTAAGTGGCCACCCCGTTTTTTAGGCCGAACGGGAGCATAGTGTAGCAGTACGTCCCTCGGTCAGTTATGAAAGCCGTCTTTTCTTCATCTTCTCGGTGCATAGGGATCTGGTTGTACCCGGAATACGCGTCCATGAGGGACAAGTACTCGTATCCCGAGGAGTTGTCTACCAAGGCATCGATGCTGGGAAGGGGGAAGGGGTCCTTCGGGCATGCTTTGTTTAGGTTGGTGTAGTCGACGCACATCCTCCACTTCCCATTAGATTTTTTCACCAGGACAACGTTCGAAAGCCAAGTGGTGTACTTGACTTCGCGGATGATCCCGGCCTGAAGTAGTTCGGTAGTCTGCTTTTTGATCGCTTCCTGCTTCTCCGCGCTCATCTGTCTCTTCTTCTGGGCAACTGGCTTGAACTTCCGGTCGACTGATAGCTTGTGGTTGCAGAACGCTGGGTCGATGCCTGGCATATCAGCGGACGACCAAGCGAATAAACGTCCATTACTTTTCAGAAGACTTTCCAGTCGGGTGGACAAGTCCTTTGGGAGGTCACGTGCCAATTTCGTGACTTGCTCGGGTCTGGGGCCGATCTGGAGGGACCGGGCCTCTCCGTCGGGCTTGAGGCGTTGATCGTCTCTGGACTGGTCCTGTAACATCCCAATCTGACGACCGGGCGTCACAGGCCCACCAACTTCCGCTTGGTTCGTCCCCGAACCACACCGTATTGGGAGAGGTCGGCTCTGATACCATTTGTAACATCCCAATCTGACGACTGGTCTCACGGTAACAACACGAGTCTTTTCAGCGCGCTTTGTCCTCACTTGCGCGCTTCCCGGGAAAACTTCTCAGGAGGTCACCCATCATAATATTGCTCCAAGGCTAGCACACTTAACCATGGAGTTCTTATGAGTTGGGCTCCCGGAAAAAAGTTGCAACTTGTTGTTATGGGTAGTACAATCAAATCATATATGCCATCCTCAATTGTTTAGTCCATCCCTACACAGTCTCGGAATACCTCTTGTTCGGGTGTGAGATCGGTTCATTCATGTGCCCCTCCGCCTAGAAGCCTGCCAGGAGCCGCTCCTTGTCCGTGCCTCACTGCACTGACGATCACTCCCCGCCCTCGTCGGCCCCGGGCGTCACAGGCCCACCAACTTCCGCTTGGTTCGTCCCCGAACCACACCGTACTAGGAGAGGTCGGCTCTGATACCATTTGTAACATCCCAATCTGACGACTGGCCTCACGGTAACAACACGAGTCTTTTCAGCGCGCTTTGTCCTCACTTGCGCGCTTCCCGGGAAAACTTCCCAGGAGGTCACCCATCATAATATTGCTCCAAGGCTAGCACACTTAACCATGGAGTTCTTATGAGTTGGGCTCCCGAAAAGAAGTTGCAACTTGTTGTTATGGGTAGTACAATCAATTAATATATGTCATCCTCAACTGTTTAGTCCATCCCTACACAGTCTCGGAATACCTCTTGTTCGAGTGTGAGATCGGTTCATTCATGTGCCCCTCCGCCTAGAAGCCTGCCAGGAGCTGCTCCTTGTCCGTGCCTCACTGCACCGGCGATCACTCCCCGCTCTCGTCGGCCCCGGGCGTCACAGGTCCACCCTTGGGTCGATGTCAGTCAAGCAGGCTCCTGCGCGGAGATGGAAGCTTTCAAATCTTTTCCCCAGGTCGGGCTTCTTCCTTTTGCGGTCCTCTCTGGCCATCCTGCAGCTGGAGTTGTAACATCCTCTGGCCATGGTTAGGTTTCCGCGTACGAAAACCGCCCTGCCGGCCCATGGGTACTTCAGCATCAGGTGGTGGGTGGAAATGATGGCTCGGTAGACGTTGAGGCTTGGTCTACCAATGATGGCGTTGTACGCTGTTGGGCATTCCACCACCAAGAATCGGTCCTTCATAGTCCTGCAAACATCAGGGTCTCCTAGGGAGAGGTATGTATCAAAATATCCCAAGAGAAGAACTCTGTCCCCAGTGAACCCGACCAGGTCGTGGTCGTAGGGGATCAGGTCTTTCACAGACAGGCCTAGGCTCTTATAAGCGTCATAAAACATAATGTTAGCGGAACTACCTGTGTCAATGAGGATTCTTCTGATCTTACCGTTTGCAATGAGAGCTTCGACGACGATCGGGTCGTCTTCTTCGCCGGTGTCCGCGCCGTAGTCATCCTCAGTGAAGGTGATGGACACCTTCTGTTGGGGTGGGCGGATGGAACCATGGCGGGGCCGTCCTGCGACTGACATGATAACTTTAGTACTCCTCTTCCGACTGTTGTTCGAAAGGTCCACCGGCGGCCCAACCTCCAGGTATGGAACCAACACTGACTAGGTTAGTCCCGTGGTGCCTCCATATTTCATCTTGGCCATGCCGATCGGGGCTTTTGCGTCGGTTAGGACTTCTGCGCCGATTGGGGCTTCTGCGACGATCGGGGCTTCTGCGACGATCGGGACTTCTGTTTCGCGGAGGAGTTCGAGCTCGGCTCCTTGGCGGGGTTCGTGCCCGAACTCTTGGCAGGGTGGGAGACCTTCTTGGAAGGGGTGAACGGGGACGAGGGAGGTCGCCCGGGGAGAGGGCGACGTACTTTGATAGTCTCCCGATTCTGACTAGTTCTTCGACTTTGTCCTTCAGGTTCAGGCACTCATCAGTGTTGTGACCGGGGCTGTCATGGAATTCGCAGAATCTTTTTTAGTCCAGCTTATCCCCCCGCGTAAGCAGGGGAGGGGGCTTGTCCCTGAGGTCGATGGAGGCTCTTTCTCGCAAGATGCGGGAAAGGGAAGAGTTCAGGGAAAAGTTCAGGGGGGGTGTAGCTGTTGAACTTCTTTCGCTTTGGTTTCTTGTCCTCTTGGTTCTTGCGGCGGGTCTCTCGATCACGCTTCGTTTCGACAAGGTCTATGGCTTTCTCAGGGGCCCTATGAGTAGGGTTTTGATTGGTTGACCTCAATGTTGCTGCTTCTTCCATGTTGATGTACTTCTCGGACCGGACTTGAAATTTCTCCAGCGTCTTTGCTTTCTTCCCATTTAGGGAAGTCAAGAAAGGGCCCGGTCGGAGCGCTTGTCGTACCAGGATCAGACGGACTTGGGGAAGCAGGTCTGGAATGTCTCTCGCCTCCTTGTTGAAGCGATTAAGGAAAACCTTCAGAGATTCCTTCTCGCCCTGCTTAATCAAGGCCAAGGTCTCCTCTGATTTCGGAATATTCCTCAACGAGGAGTACTGAGACAGGAAGTTTGACATGACTCCTTCCCAGCTGTGAATGGAGTTGTTGGGGAGGTTCTGGAACCAGTTCATTGGGCCCTTCCCCAGACTCATCGGAAAGCAGCGGCAGTAGATCGGGTCGCTGTCTCCTGCGTACTACATGGCTCCCACGAAGAAGTTGATATGCTCAGTCGGGTCGGAGTCGCCCTCGTAGAGTTTCATTTTGGGTCTTGACCATCCTGGGGGGAACGGAGTTGCCATGATGTAAGGGGAGAGCGGGCCGCTGATCGTCTGAGGTAGGGTAACAATGGCGTTGTGCGGCCGAATAGGATCCCGGGGCGGCTCCCAGACGGAAACGGGGCTCCTTCTTCCCGAAAAGCTCCTCTGAGGGGAGTGGTGCCTGCGGTGGTGGGAGGGTTGGTTTACCGCCCTTTCCATGGTCTGCTCGTGGCGATAGTCGTCTTGGTAGTTGGAAGGGGGGAAAGGTCTCCTGCTCGTTTCTCCCTCTTGCGAGAACGTCGGATTAAGTCTCGAGCGCTCCTCTTGTTCCTCTAGCTGGTGAAGGCGTGCTCGGAGTGCGCGGATCTCTTCTCGAGTGTTGCGGGTCTGGACATTGCGTTCCTGCTCTAGCCCTTGAGGGTGGTCCTCCTCCATCGCCTTAACACGGGCTTCTAGCCTGCATAGGGCTTCGTGTGCGGCGTGATAGGTAAAGATCCCAGGTTCCAGGGATCGGTCGCGAGGTGGAGTTGGAGGTGTGGTCCCCTGGGGCTGGGGGGAGGGTTGGTGGTTAGCAGATTCATCGATTGTTTCCACATGGCCCTCGGGAGTCGGGTTGAATCGGCGAGATGTTTGTCGCATCTCTACCATTGCGTCTCGTAGCTGCTCTTGTCTCTGACGGCACGTGGCGGAGGAAAAGTTTACCAGATCCCCACAGACGGCGCCAATTGATCGGGGTGACCAAGCCACTCGGAGAGCGAGAGTGGCGGAGAGGGGTGGAGAGGTGGTAAGCCGGCGAGCTGGACGATCCCGAGAGGGGCTCCTGCAAGGGACTCCGATGCTAAAGTAAGTATGGGAATCACGAAAGTATGAGGTGAAGTGAAGAGAATATGTTACCTTGGTGTAGGGAAGTAGTCTCCTTTATATACACGTAGGGATATTAGGGTTGGAGCCATGCAACGTCATGCACGGTCCGTACTGATAGGTTCAGGACCGTTGGATCCTCTGCTTCCACTGCTGCAAGCAGTGATCTAACGGTCTATGATTTCTTGGGATCCACACCCAACCACCCTAGTTTTGTAGGGTGGTGGGCCTAGGTCAACTCCTAGGTGGTGGGGTCCCGGAGCCTTGTCTCGGGGAGCAGTGGCGGAGCTTGACCGAAAAATGTGGGGGAGCCATGCTTATAAACCATAAGTACTAAAACCAGCTAGCAAGACATACACCGAACTCATTACACCACAAAGTTTCCTTGTTTCTTGATAGTTACAGTTAAAAAAACCCAAAAGAACTCTAAATGTTCAAACTACCCTTTGGATTACAACATCAAGAAATGAAAAAAAATATATAACTTCTTTTGATATCATCCTTTGTTGAGAGATTAGAACAAATATAGCAATACATAATATCAAAATAGAAAGTTCATATTAAATTAAAGAACACCCACAACCAGATGTATCGCCAAAAAATTTAACCACCTAAAAAAATGGTGTGCACTAGATACCTGCTTCACCATTTCCATGTAGATATTATATTAATTGGAACCAATACCAATAGATGTGAACCAAATATAAATCCACGACGTGACCACATACCTATGGAAACCTAAATTCTTTTCACTCATGTTAATTTATGAGATTACTTGACCCTTGTCAATATTTCCCAGCACAGTTGAAGATAAGCGCAAAAATATTGGCCCATAACAAGTAACAACCATAAAAAATTCATTTCACTTCACAAATCAATCCTTCTACCATATAACAAGATTTTTTTAGAAACATTTGGGGCACTGTCGGGGAGGACGTCGTCCCAAGTAGCGGTCGTCTGGTATGTGATCGGACCTCGGGCTGTCTCAGGGCGTCCTAGTCGGGCACCCGTCCCTGTCGGCGAGCGTCCCGTGCTACGCCGGAGCCTCAGTCGGCCGGTTCGAGCACAGGGGCTGTCCTGGTCGTCCGTTCTTGGGGCTTCCCAGAACAGACCCAGATATTGTTAATGAAAATGATTTTTCTCTTGACGTTACTCCCTTGGCTGCTTCAAAAAGTCAGCGTAAGCTTCCCAGTGTGTCGAGTGGTGAGAAGCGTAGGAGAGGAAGACCAAGGAAGATCAAACAACGTATTGATTCTACCTTACCTAGAAGGTCACGGGGTCGTCCAAAGAAGGGACAAGGAGTTTCAGAGGGGGCTCGGCTGACTGCTGCAACTCCTTGGCATCTTCTTCCGGTGGACGTGCATAATGAGGAGGGAATTCATACTTGGGCACGAAGGGCTTTTATTCGATGTCAGCAGGTGGGTATGCTTTTTGACTGTTCTGAAGAGGTTGCTACTCGGGAATTGGCTTTGCAAATTGGTGCTCGTCGCTGATTTTGGGTCGGGTGTGGGTGACCTGGAATGTGTGAGGCTTTGGTAGGTCTGAAAAAAGAAGAGCTGCTAAAAAAGCTCTTGAAGTTTTGAAGCCTGAGGTTTTATTGTTGCAAGTGACCAAGCTTAGTGTGAGTGGTGATAAAATTCTGGAAGGTTAGACTGTTGAGTGGGGTTTGGCTTTAGCGTTAATTCCAGCAGTCAATGTGGCGGGTGCTATTGCTTCGTTTTGGCGGCGTGCTGTTGGTTTGATGGTTTGATGTGTGATCTACAGGGAATGAAAAATAAAGGTGATAAATAAAGGTGGTGTGGGAATGAAAAATTCTGGGAGTTAAGTACTGTGCGTGGATTGGCATGCATAAGGATTTGGTTATCTGTATTGGAATGTTGTGGGGTTTAAATGTGTAGTTCCTTAGCAATGTAGCAAAAAGTATTCAATTAGAAGTTGTTTCTATTGTCTTGACTTATGGTGGAAGGTTTTTTATGTGATTATTTGCAATAGATATGTGGCATGGTTTGATTAGCATCAGTGGTGAATTCGGTGGGTGATTTTGCTGTTTTGCATTGTCGATGATTTTACAACGAAGGGTGTGCTCACATGGAATAAATGGTGTTATATTGGTGTTGTATTTTGGAGTAAACGGTGTGGCTTTATGAGCTTACTGTCTTGGAACCCAGTTCCTAGTTGTTATGTTGGGTGTTGTTTTTAAGGCTGCCATAGGTGTGTTATATATGAATCATAGATTTTGTTGTACTCTTTTTCCTTTTTAAGGTTTTTTCTCATTAAATTTTTTTTATGAAGGTTTTAATAAAGCACTTTCTCTATGTGTGGTTCTTTCTCTAGGTGTGTTTTGGGGTTGGATGATTTGGTCCAATCATGAGAGGATTGTTCTCATGAACTTCTTTTTTCTAATTAATAATATACTTTCTTTTGTTTTAAATTTTTTTTTAATATTTATATATTTATTTTTTGAAAATAAAAGATAAAAATATGCAGGAAGTGATGGTGGAGATTCTTTGTATGCTGAAATGCAAGCTTTGGCAATGAGATTGAGGTTCCTTTGGGGCAAGAATTGGAGGAAAATTATTTACGGGACAGATTGTTTGGAGTTGGTATGTGCGTTAGGGAAGCGAGTAGCTGATTTTCACCAACATCGTAGTCTTTTAATGGACATTCATCTTCTTCTTTCTAGGAATTGGGAGGTTAAGGTTTGCCATGTCCCGCGGGAAGGTAATACACCAACAGATTGTTTAGCAGGAATTGACGCGAGGTTACAATGTGTTGTTGTGGATTTGATTTCCCCTCCTGTTGAAGTGGTGCCTCTTCTTTAGAAGGATTTAGTTGCTTTGTAGTTTTGTTTTTAGTTTTCCTATCTACCAAAAAAGAGCAATGCATTGCATATGAGGGTAAGTTTGTCAAAAAATAATTAATATACTACAAACTTCAAATTGATTCTTATAAAAAGGACAAAGATGCATTTCACTTTGGCTCTTAGGCTATGTACAATGGTTTTTCCATTCAACATGATCATTTTTCACTTTTTACACTTCACATCATCTTCTCTCTCTTCCACCTAATAATTTAACACACATTCAACTTTTACTCACTACAATGATTTTGTTTAATAAAATTCAACACCCTACCCCACCACTTTTATTTCATATTCTTACTTTCTTTTATGTTTTTGTTTTTGTTATTTATATATTAATAACAATTATCGATTTAAATTAAATTAAAATAATTAAGAGTTAATTTTTTCTTTCAAGTTTAGTGATTTATTTTAGTAATTTTATATTCTTAATTAATTTTTTCTTGCAAGTAAAAAATTAAAAGACGAGATATAGAGATAGTCATTATTAAAACAAGTGAAATTACAAAAAAAACTTAAAATGAAATACAATACACTAAGCAAACAAGAGTTTATTGGAGGCTAAATAGAAAAACTAGATGGGGAAAATGTCGGTTTTTTTTTCTGTGTCCAAATCAAATGAACCAAGTCTTTATTTATAGACAAAAAAAATGATGAATTTTGGTGAAAAAAAATTAAAAAAAATAATTTACTACAAAATAATTAGGATGAGATAAGAATCTGAAAATTACAACAATAAATGAGATTTTGCCATGTGGGATGAGTGTCACCAATTTACTGTCCATTCAACATGTTGAATATTACACACCCTATTCAACTAGCTCATTGGAGCAATTCAGATGTTGAATCCATTATTCAACAGGTCTTCAATGTGTCCATTGTGAGTAATCTTATAAAAAAACAAAGGGAGTATCATAATAAAAATTAAAATAAGAAAACAAATATTTAAGGGGTTAATGGCTTAATGCTTTCGTGGGACTTAGAAAGATCACCCTCATAAAATTAAACATTATTAATTAGTAGAAGGACATAGTGCTAGGGAAAAGGTTGCTTTGATGGACATGAACCGAAAATAGATGGGACTTAAAAATGGTCCATTTAGAATAATGCTCCCTTTGATTGCCGCCACTCCTGGGTACAAAAGCGAATAATCAAATTCAAAATTCAATCCTCAATCAGAGGATTTGAACTTAAATTGTTGTTTATTTCCTATTTATCACTTATATCCTCGCAAGAAAGACAAACATCAAACTAAAAGATAGCGTAATTAGGGATGGGAAGTGATTGGTCAATGCCATCAACATCACTTTTACTTGGTTCAAGATAACACAAATAGTTCTAACCAGAAAAACAACAGGTAAAAGGTGGAGATATGGTTTCATCTACCGAAACTGACCCACGGTGCTTCAGTTTAATTAGAACCCTTAGATATAATATTACAATATTTAATGGTTTAGATTTAAAATACAAAAATTATGCAATGACCAAAACACCCGTGATTTATCTTCCCCATTTCTCCTAACTGTTCTACTTGGATAACCAGATCGTCCTTCTTCCTCTCCCCTTCCCCTCCACCGCTCCTCTGACCCAACACCGTGCCCCTCCTCTCCTCAGCCTCATTCAACCTCTGTTTTGAGCCCAACCAGAACCACAAAAACAGAGCCAACAAGGATTCCAGATCTACCACCAAAACATCCAGATCTGCCACCAAATCTCCCCTTCCACAAGTCCACAACCACCACATCATCTTCTATTCTTCTCCACCAAAATACAAAAAAACCAGATATCCTCCATTGTAGATCTTAAAACACCAAAATTTTCAGATCTAAGAATTGGATGATGTTGATATTGTTGTTATTTGATTTGGGGTTGATTCAATTAAACAAAATAAATGATCTCTGCGTATGAATGATTAAAAAAAATCTGAACTTTAATTAATTTTCTTCCAATAAGAACCAAAACAATCAGATTTCAGCCATTAAAAAATCAAACTTTAAGTTATTAAAATACTAAAAGTGAGCAGAATGACAATGGAGTTGGGGTGGGCAGGGATCACATGGCAGATCCGAATTCTTCAAGTGATTTACTAATCAGATCCACTTCTTCCTCTTCTTCCACTTTGCCAGATCCTTGTTCAGATCTGTTGGGTTTCTCCGCTGGTTTACTAATTAGATCACCGCGCCGCTTTAGGTGGGCCGGTTCCTTGGCCGCCCGGTCCACGGAGACCTGGCGGGTTTGGCGGACGTCGGAGGGGCTGGGGAGCAAGGAGGAGGAGGAGGATCTGCGATCAAGGCCCGACGGGTTTGATGACGGATTTCTGGGTCGGGTTGCGAGGGTTGTTCTCCTTTTCGGTGGAGGTTGAGAGAGTAGGGAGTTTGGGAGAGGTGGAGGGAGGAGTGACGGACCTGGTGGTGGATCTAACGGCGTCGTCGCCTCCGCCGCCGCGGCGAGTAGACATGGCGGTGGTTGAGTGAGTGAGTGTTGCTGATTAATAAAGCAAATGAAGGAAGGTATTTAACACTAATATGATGGATCCACATGACATGGATTTGATGTTGATGACGGTGGTAGATGTAGTGTGATGGCAGGTTCCAAGGGAGAGGAGATGGATAAATGGTGGGGATAGTCAGCAACCTGGATCAAGCCGGCAGTATGGCTCACTGGAGAGCCAGCAAGAGTAATTTTAAATTAAAAGGGTAATTTTGTATTTTACATGGAAACAGTAACTGAGGTACCGTGTGTCACTGACACACGGTAGAAGCAGCCTGGAGATATGCTTTTCAATTGATTGCAATTTTGCCAAATGTGCACTAGATGGATTTATTTGCTTAAACGAAATCATCTCTTAACTTGCCGGCCTTCAGATATGGACCTTCATGGCATGTGAATGCCCAACAATGAGTTTGATATGTTCAATTTTGAGTCATAATTAAGCATGATCTGCAACTTAATTAATTCACAAGAAACCATTTTATGAAATTGCACCGGCTTCCCTGTTTCTCAAGCCTTCCAATTTAATATATGGTAGCGTTTGGTAGACAGGTGGAAGGGAACGGTACAGAACACATGGGTTCCGTTCTGTGTTTGTCGTGAGATGGAACGGAACAGGACAAAAGGCTCCAGGAACGGGACACTTTGGTTCCCTGAAAAATGGTGGAATGGAAGGGAACGGAACGGAACACTCTCTTAAAACTTTTGCAAGTTCAAAAATACCCCTAATTTATATTTAAAATTTTATGTATGTAAACAGTTTAAAATCACTTATAAAATTGAAAGCACTTATTATATTTGTAGACAAAGTTAAATAAAAATCTATTTTTTCAAAAAAATCACTTGAAATAAAATCAATTATTTTTTTCAAAAGTAAAATCACTTTTTGTAATCAATGATAAACAAGCAAATTAGAGTGCGTTTGATTCAACTTATTTTGGAAAAATCACTTTTTTAATTAAAAAATCACTTTAACAAAAAAATCACTTTTTTAATCAAATATCACTTTTTGTGTTTGTTTCAGCTGAAGCTGAAAACAGATTATTTGATTATTTGAAACAGTTACTTTAGCTTATCACGAAAACCTATGATGATAGATGAGAGGAGATAAAAAAAAGTGATTTTAATTAGAGTAATCAAACACGAATCAACTTAATTAAAATAAAATCAATTATTTTTTCAAAAGTAAAATCAGTTTTTGTAAACAATGATAAACGAGCCAATTAGAATGCGTTTAATTCAACTTATTTTGGAAAAATCACTTTTTGTGTTTGTTTCAGCTGAAGCTGAAAACAAATTATTTGAAACAGTTATTTTAGCTTATAATGAAAATCTATGATGATAGATGAGGGGAGATAAAAAAAAAGTGATTTTAATTAGAGTAGTCAAACAGGAATCAATTTATGCTTTTCTCAAAATCTCTTAAAAAAATTATAGTTAAAAATCAATATTTTTAATCTAAATAAACGCACTTAAAATAGGTTAAATAGATAATTAGGTTTCTGCTTTTTTCAATAGCATACTGAAACAGCTTAAACAATATATAAATTAAAGAAATAAGTGATTATTTCATGAAGTAAGCAATAACAAACGGTTTCTATGCAAAATGTTCAATTGAGTTCAATTTATTTTCCTAAATCAAATATTAAACATGCAGGGTTATATATGTAATTAAAATCATTGTTCTGTTGTTCTATTGACTTGGAGTTACCAAACACAACACATAGAACATTATTGTCCTATTCCATCCTGTTCTGTTCCGTTCCGTTCTGTACTGTCCTGTTTCGTTCCGTCACCAAACGCTACCTATGTGTTTGTGCAAAGTCCAATATACAATTAAAGCAATGGCCAGCTAAGCCTCTTTATGTTGCAGGTGGTCTAATATACTCAGTCCGTTCTAGAAAATTTGTACTTTTGGGTATGATTTCAATATTACAAATAGTTTGTTATTTTAGGATGTCAATGCATTTCTCCTCATTTTTTCCACTTCTATATCCTTATTTATTAAACTTTCTTTCTCCACTATGTTTATTGTAATTCTTAATATAGTAGTTACCACTATCCTTAGAAATAGAACACAATAAATAAGAACAATCTAGTCAAATTGTATTATCAATAATTGTTTTTTTATTCTTTCTCTACAACCTTAAACTACAAACTTTCTGGAACAGAGGGAGTAACAAATCATGGCCCAAGCGGTAAATAGTCGGGTCCCTTAAATATGTTCACAAGAGTTCATATCTTGGTTGTGTGTATTGAAAATTGTATATTTAAGAGATAAAATTCACTTTTGGTGATTTCTTCGCTTTGAAAAGAATTAATCTCTAACTCAGAGTTTCAGATTGCAACTGAATGTAGTTGTGGTTGTGATTGTTGTGACGACGAGTGTTGCAACCATTGCGATGCGTGTTACTATTGGTTTTGTTTTAAATTTACACCAAATGAAAAAATGTATTATAATTAGAATTATACCTGTTATTTATAATGTTATTAACTTTTTAAAATATTTTAAGACTTTAATTTATCAAAAAATCCTGAAATTTATAAATCACTGGTTGGCTTAATATTTCTCGAAGAAAAGTGTTAACTCATTCAAATGTTGAACTAGTGAAAGTTGGTGCTGAATGTCTCACTTTAAAAATTTAAAAACTCAAAGATTAATAGGCGAGGATGGAGGAGGCAAGGATTGTGTTTCGGTGGAGAAGGATCAATTCATTCCGTGCGCGGAGAATGTTTAAGGCGAAAAGGTGGAAGTTGGACACCTTTGGATCTGATAGCTATTGAGCAGATTCTTGGAAGGAAAGTTGTATTTTAAAAGGACATTTATGTGGGGGTTAATAGAGGTGGTTTTATCGGGGAGGAGGCTCTTCATGAATGTTTTACCCTAGACTATAAAGACAATGTGTTCCAGTATAGGATGAAGGAGAGGAGATTGAGATCCAAGGCTCGGGGTGGTGATCTTTTTTCCCGATGATCTAACTCACACGCTAAGAGAAGAATGTCATGTTCCAACATTGGCATAATTAAGTCCATCATTGTCAACTCCTACGGAAGAATGTGAGGCCTAGCCTCTCGGAGACGTATTTACTAGACTTTGGCCAACTAAAGTGATTTGGAGATTATCAATCATGAATATGACCTGGCCTCGATATTAAATTTCCTGCTCTACCCTGATGGGTACCTCAAGAGGACGAAAGGATGGATGTGTCAAGGTTAACTTGGAGAAAGTGTATAACCATGTTACGGATACTGTTTTGGATGTTGGGTTTCCCCTTTCTGGATATTGGTTGATGACCATTATTTCCATTTCAATTGCATTTTCAATTAATAGTGTATTGCATTCATATATTTCCCTTTTTTAATAACAAGTTAAAGATCATATTAGTCCCTGTGTTTATAAAAACGTTTGATTTTGGTCTCTCAGTTAAAAAATCGTCAGTAACTGTATTATAAACCGTCAATAACTGTAAAAAAAACTCGTCACTAATCGTTATTTTTTAGTTAAGGGATCAAAATCAAACACTTTTACAAACTCATGGACTAATATGACCCTTAACCCTAATAACAATAATTGTTACTTTAAAAAAAAACAATAATTGTTACCAAGGAATCTTATATTATAGAGAAGGAAGTAGTAATAAACGAGGTTTGTGCAATTTGTGAATATTATTATCTCGAGTTATGATATATACACACATCTTCACTTCTTTTCCACCTCCATCAATATATATTAGTAAAGCTCACTTGAACTAAGTATTAAGTACAAATACACATATGTATTAAACCATAAAAGCTCACATACCTTTATATTAAATACATTAAAAAATAAAAAATTAATAAACTAAAAACTGAAAAAAATTGTATTATAAAAGAGTTTAATGGATATGCACTGACAGTGTAAAATAGTTTTACACAGACATCCAATTGAATTCCGCCAAATCAGAAAATATCTTATTCTTTTAATTAAAATTAAAGTCAAATGTAATTATCTCTCCTATGTGGCATGCTTTGATTGGATGACTGTGTAAAACTATTTTACACTGTCAGTGCATATCCATTAAACTCATTATAAAAACCTATTCAACTATTTATATTAAATAACAACATTCATAGACTTAAAATTGACTTGAGCTTTGCATTTGACAAATTTAAAAAATCAAAATCAAAAAAAAAATATTTATTAATAAATAATTTAGATAAAATACTTTTAAAATAAAAAAATTCTATCAATATATATATCTATCTATATTGTACTTGGGGCTCTTATTTCCCAAAGTAATTATATATATATATATATATATATTTTGTTTTTCAAAAAAAAATATTTATCTATCTATATATATTAGTAAAGCTCACTTGAGCTAAGTATTAAGTACAAATACACGTGAGAACCTACATACATTAGTAAAAAAATTGGTGTTTTAATGAGATAGCTTAGTGAGTGAATGAACGGGTAGTGGAAACTTGTGCACTAATGATTTCAGTTTTAAACTTAATAAATATCAAATGTATAGGCAAAAGAGTAACATCCATGCCAAAAGTGTAACAGACCACAAAGTTATATCTGCAAATGGTTTTAGCACAATACCTTAAATTAAAATCAAATTTAATGTTAATTTTAAACTAATATCAATTTAGTCCAAGAAAAAAAAACTATTAACAATAAAGCATACTTCCGCCAAAATTAATCTTGATATGCAATGGTCTTAGTTTACTGTCAAATTTTCTACACGAATATATGTCTATTTTTCTTAAACTCACAAACTCTTAGAATTCCTTAACATAGTAACTCCGAAGAAAAACTAACATTAAATTAAAAATAGTAGCATGATGGCAATACCAGTGTCAAAAACTGAATAAAATTGTTAATGTCAGGAGGCTATTCAACTATCTACATTAAATAAATAAAAAATGAAATGTATTATATTGAATCATGCATCTATTATATCTCTATATAAACAAACCAGTGAAATCACTCACAAACTCAAATTATTCATATTTCTTAGACGAGAAAAAAATGACAATTGTCTATAATTACTTCAACAAGTATGTCATTTTTAATTATTTTAGTTAATTTCAAAATTGCTTTTTTAAATTACTCATTCTTATTTCTTTATTGCAGGAGAAAGATCATCAACAACAACAAGAAACACACATTACTTAGTGATATATCTCCGTTGCAGATGATTGGAAAATAAAACTGTGAGTTTCACATATATGGTAATTTACTAAACAATTCTTCTCATTCAATTGAAATTATACAAATATATCATTATTTCTATATTTATATGACACAAATCAGTAACAAAGTGTGAGTCACATAAATTTATATACTGCACTAGAAAGATAAGTGTAAAATGTGGTACTCACTCTACTCTTGATAAGAAATAGGAATCTTTCACTCCTCAATATTGTCATATTATGGAAAAAAATAGCAACTTAATCATTCATAGGGAACAAATGACGTCCATCCTGCAGTTAGATAGAATCTATTTTTATGTTCGTGAAAGTGATTTTAAAAGAACTTCTATGCCACCGGCAATGGTAAACAACCACATCAATCTTGATAAAAAAAATTAGCACAACTGATAACATTATTGCAACGACTAAATCAATATTAGAAAAAAAAATAGTAGACTACCACGTTCATTTCAATACTAATCTAATTAAGTAATTAAATTTCTTTTATATAAAAAAAACTACTCTCATTTCAATCTCAATAGAAATCTACCTATTTTTTCTTCCGATGAAGCAAAAAAAAAAAAGAAATCTACCTGTTTGATCATTTTTTCCCTTTTTAGAGAAAAAGTGTGAGAATATCATAATTCAATTATATTTAATTATACTTATATTTTAAATATTCTTTTAAATAATAGCTTTCTTATCTTTCTGCAAATTTAAATATTACAATTAAAAAATACAAATTAAAAACGAACCCGTGCAACGCACATGTTTAATTTTTAGTTCTATTTATTTCCCTTTTTTTTATCAATCAAATCATATATCACATCTTTACTTTCTCTCTCATTTCTTCCCATCTTTCTCTTTTTCCACCTCTCTACTCCTCACAAAAGTGAGGTGTGAAAATATAATTATCTTTATTATCTCTACAGTTTGCTGTGCAGTCTGAAAGTTATCATGATCCTATCATCCTATATATACTTTGACACCAAATTTCGAGCCTGCAACAATGTAGTTTAGTACTGCTAAATAGTACACTGGGACCCACATGTGATATCCACCCACCTTGAGTGGACCGTGGCATTTACAGTACCCACGACGTGTTGGGATACGTGACCCTTCCCAATCTACTCCGCGATTCCTCTGTCTCTCCTAAACTTTCAATGAACCATCCGTCCCCTTTATTGCCCACTTTCACTACCACTCACTACCATTTCAATTCATTCAACATTTTTCTATTTTCATCAACTAAACTTTAAGATAGTACTACTACTACTAATTAGGTTTGTAATTTACATTTGAGTTAAATCATTCCGCTCCTTCATAAATTAATGATATTTAAGATGAATAAATAAGTATGAATTTTTAGTATATTTAATTATTTATCTTTAATGTCATTGTCATTGATCCAACTAAAATTAAAGTGTTTCATCTCGAACTTTGTCTAGATCATTTAGATAAACACTATTGTTAATTACATACTTAAATGATTGCTTCCAATTTTACAAAGAAGGGACTTAAAGGTTAATGTGTTTTCCTTAATTTGATTGAGTAAGAAAAGGGACAGGTGTTAGTTATAGTACAATTTTCATCCGTAGTTCACTGCTATTACTACCCTTACCATGATGTGTCAAGATGATAAGTGATAAGCCATAGTGCCATAACATACCACACAACACACAAAACACTAGTCAAGTTAAAAAGAGCAGAAGTCCCTATAAACAAACACTAGAAAAAACCCCACTTGAGTCTTGATATTCCATTTCTATGCTCCTCTCTCATTAATCCAAAACCCAAAAATGAAGAGCAACTCAAACCCCAAGCTCATACTCCTCCACTCTCCCCTTCACAAACAAATCCCACCACCACTACCCTCTCACTACCACCGCCTCTGCTTCTTCTTCCTCCTCCTCCTCACCTTCTTCATCTTAACCTTCACCCTCATTACCTCCACCATCTCCGCCACCACTTCCTCCGCCGCAAGCTCCACCTCTCCCCTCCCACCTTCCATCTCCAGAGCCCTCCTCCACTATGCCTCCTTCAACTCCACCACCGCAGCCAACAAAGCCATGTCCCCTGCCGAAATCAACGCCGTCGCAACCACCCTCCTCCGCACCCCACCGCGTCCCAACCTCCTCATCTTTGGCCTCACCCACGAGTCCCTCCTCTGGTCCGCACTCAACCACAATGGCCGCACCGTTTTCCTCGACGAGAACGAGTACGCCATCTCCAAATTCGAACAATCCAACCCCGGCGTCGAAGCCTACGACGTTCAGTTCACTACAAAAGTAAGCGAGCACGCTCAGCTTCTCTCTCAGGCGAGAGCAGAGTCCACCGGAGATTGCAGACCCGTTCAGAATCTCCTCTTCTCGGAATGCAAGCTCGGAATCAACGATCTGCCAAACCACATTTACCAAATCTCATGGGACGTGATTCTCATCGACGGGCCGCGCGGGTATTCTGCTGCAAATCCAGGGAGAATGTCGGCGATCTTCACGGCGGCGGTGCTGGCGAGGAGTAAGAAATCCGGCAGCACCCATGTTTTTGTTCACGATTTCAAGAGGGAAGTTGAGAGGATTTTCAGTGATGAGTTTCTGTGTCAGGAGAATCTGGTTCAGAATGTGGATCAATTGGGGCATTTCGTAGTGAAGAGTGAAAAGGGAGGAAGCTCCTCCCAATTTTGCAGGAACTCCAGCTCGTTGCTGTCATTGTCGGTGTCGAAGGTGTCGGCGAAGAAGAAGATTAAGGAATCACTTTCCTTTTCTAAGAAATTGTAAAATTAATTAAGGTTTTTTTTTATAAAAAGGAAGTTTAATTTAAATATTTAATTTGGCGTTACAATATTATTGGCCTGCTTTTCTGGTAAAGAGTCAGTACTATGATCAAAGATTTTCCAATATATTAATTTATTTATTTTTTAAAATAAGGGTTGGTCTAGTGCAATATGACCGAGTTTGATACATGACACGTCGCAGATTCGAAGTCTCGTTAGTCTCCTTAGGACTAGGTAGATGGAATTAAAATTCTTTGTCGCCTTACACATGAACAGTATTACCGTTAACAAATCCTTAAGGTAGAAAACATTCTACGCCATCAATTTTGGTTTAATGGTTTATTCGTCGCTGCAGTCGTCCAGGATGGCAATGATGAAGTTTGTTGTTACGATGACCAGAGCTCGTCGGAACTCGGAAGGAAACATATTAATATAAGATTTTAGATGACTAAGAGTGATAACTTGGAAATTTGATTGAGTTGCATTTCTTATTGGTGAGTCAAGGTTTGACACCAAGAATTATGATAATTGATTTGGTAAATGTAAGTATTTTGTAACTGTTCTTTGAGACAGATAATTTTTCATGGTTCAATTAATATTCCCTCATCCTAATTTTTTTTTTCTCATTAAAAAAACGTAACAGTATTTAATGGTGCATTGATACCTTTTCTTGTCCGTGAGGCAGTATTTATTACCTAAAAAACTGAAATTTTGAAAAAACTTGAAGTTGTAGGCGGAGATTGAGGAATCGGTGAGAAAATTTAATTAGGCGGGAGCGTCAGAAGGGTGAGAAGAATTAAAGTCCACAACTCTCTTTCTTGTCATGATTTGAGCATGAGGATTTTTAAAAGTCAGTTTGTATTAAAGCTAAATGACAAAATAGAATTAAGGCTGTCGTTTGGTCTCGAAATTTCAAATTTATTTAATTTTCATAATATTTCTAACTTTTAACCATCCATATATTTATTGTAAACCCAAAATATCAAACAATTTAAACAAAAAATGAAGAGTTTTTTATGAAATAAATTGAGCAAGAAATGCAACAATCACAGGTTTGTGTTAGTCGGAAAGCACGAATCACTTCCACATTATCAAAAAAATTTAAATTTATTCCATTTTGTCAAGTTATAGTCTGTACATTTGGTCGGTTCTAATATTTTATACATGAAAGGTATAGGGGGAATGGAATTAGAGGATGGGAAGCTCAAAGTTGTGTTGAGTCCCGAGATGGTCAACGACGGCTATGGCATTCGGCGGCCAATTCTTTTTTTTTTTTGTTTATTTATTGCCATCAGCGAAACATGGTTAGGTGTTGGGGATCGGGAAACTGTCCATTGTTGTCGACCTTCCCCACTTGTATGTTCGATGATTCCTATCAGAGCTTCTCTCTCCCATCATCTTTCTCCCACTTCAAGTGGCCAAGGATGGCGACAATTTTAATGATTAGAAGAGTTCTTGATGGCATCCTAGTTAGGAAACAAGGGACGAATTGTGAGTATATATGAGTATGAGGTGGTGATGACGTTGAGGGACATGACGCTGAGACACGCAACATATGAGTGGTAGGTAGAGTTGAGGGACACGAGGAAGTTGACTCTTCTCTTTTGATGCCCTTGTCAGGGTGAAATGAGGTATGACTTCATACCGCTGACATTTTGGAACTAATCTAAAAAGAAAGTTTGATGAGTTAATGATTGGTCTCATTGACCGGCGCCCTTAACTGTCGTCTAGTGGTTAAAAGGTACACTGTTTAGATTTTTTTATTTTTTATTTTTACTTATCCACATTAGATAAACCAAAAAAATTAATTGGAAAAAAGAAGATGAATGGCACATGCATGAGAAACCGCACAAATGTCTCAAAATAAAATTGGTGTTTTTTTGGAAGTATTTTTTTATTTTTTCTGTTTTTTATTTACCTTGTTATATATATGTGTGTGAAAGGGAAAAGGTGTGTCAGTGACGCTTATAGTAAAATTTACCAGGGATGAGCTGATGACGACCTTCTTTACATTTTCCATGACCATCTTAAAAAACGATAAACAAGAATATTTTTTCCGATAAACAAGAATATAAATATCTATGGTGCGATTACGAGAATGAAATCTTATAATGATAGTACTTCCTGGGAGGCAACCCTTTGTTTGGTTAGATTTTCTAGTTTTTCTAGTAATTTTAGTAAAGTGCTATGGTGATTTTGTGAAGTTTTGCTTAAATCAATGCATTCACATGCTTCACAATATCTTTTAAACAAAGCTTCATTATGAGTTTTAGTATAAATCTTTAAGTAGTAGTATAGTTCTAAGTTGCTTTTGGTGAGTCTTGATGGCATGTGTGTTTCTCTTCTTAATGTAGTGTTTTTCTTGAACTTGAGAAATGATTAGGTGTAGTTGTGTGCTAATGTGTCTTTTAAGGCCTTCAACAGGTTTTAATTGTTGTTTATATATGTGTTCTTGAGGCCTAACTTGATAGAAGAGTGAGATATGTAAGTATTGAAATATTGAATTGTGTAACTAGTGCAATTTGAAGCTTTAAATGGGACCTACAATGACTTGTGTGTTAAATGTGATTGAATTGCTAATTCTAAGTCATCACAAGTTTCACATGATGTTTGGATGTGTATGACCCAATTACCATGTTCTAGAATTGAGAATCTCAAAATTTAGAGCTATTGACTTGTGAAATGTATGAAACTTGTCCTTTGGAAGCCTTGGATTGTAAATCACCGATGAATTGTGCTTGAGTATTGAATTTTAATGCCTGGACATGTTTCAAATGATGAATGAAAGTGATTGGATCAATTGACTTTTGTGAAAAGTGTAAAACTCAAATTTTAACTCATCCACTTGTGATTTATGTGACTTTTGAGTTCTTGATCAAACTGTCAATTTGATGCTTGATTTGTAAATATATGGATGAAGAAACTGTTTGGAGTTGGTATGAAATTTTTTTAACATTTTTTAGATGATGTTTGGGAAGTTGAAGAGAGTGTAATTGATTTAAGAAAGTATTTTTGAGAGATAGAGTTCCAAGAGACTAAGTGTGTTGTTACAATGTTGTTGAGAAAGGGGGATTTTTGCTCTCAAATTCACGCTTAGTGTGTATCCAGAGTGCTTAGCACCTTAAAACTCAAATCTCTACTGCCAATTTTTCTCTTAGCATGCTCTAGGAGCACTTATCACCATAGATTCTTGCGGATACGACAAAACTCTTTAATATGATATAATTGAATTTTGAAGGCTTTGAAAGTATGATTAGTGTATAAAAAATCTTTCAATAGCCGGCCATATCGCTCAAAATAATTTGATAATTCTTTCTGAGCCTTTTTTGAAGGAAGAGATTGAGGAAGCGGTCTTTCAGATGCATCACACAAAGGCTATGGGGTTGGATGGGTTCCTATCATTATTCTATGAAAAGTATTGGAACATTATTGGAGATGAAGTGTCGCATTTCTGTTTGCAAGTATTACATGGCAATGCATCACCAAGTACTATTAATAAAACTTTGCTTGTTTTGATTCATAAGATTAAGGAACCTATGCATCCTACCCACTTTAAGCCAATTAGCCTTTGCAATGTGATGGCAAATGTGGAGTGGAGATCAACCATATCTAGTTATGAAAATGAAAGACAAGAAAATGTATAAGAGAGTAATTCTTAGGACATTATTCCAGTGTATACTTCTTTTCAGTTTTGTGTTCTAACTAATTGGTTAGAAAAATTGTTGTATTCTAAGGAATTTTCGCATTTCGAACAAATAAAAGTTTGAGTACATTTACTGTCATGTGATACACCCCAACTTATCATATTTTCTTTGTAATTGTTGTTTCTTTTATCTGACCCTTTCTATGTGGCCCTTCCTCATAAGGCTTATCAAGCATGGATTCTATATGCTAGTGATGCCTACCACTTCAATCCTTTCCTCTCCATCATCCATCTTCTCAAGATCTAGTTCGAAAGTGCTAGATCCAAAGTATCTTTTGAAAAATCCTTGAAATTTGTGCATGAATCTATATCACTTTGACTTTTCTAGGTCATCAACATTCTTACCAAAATCATTTTAATGGATATCTCACCAATTTTCAAGACATTTTAATTAAAACTTCGATAAATTAATCAATTATAAGAGAGCGCAACCATTAAAAGGACATGAGAAAACATTTTTATGTTGTCTTAATTAACTTTTCAAGTGATACTAACAGCTATATGATAATTTAAAGTGCATGTCATTTTTAGTTGAAATTCAATTCATTCACACTCATATTCTCTTTTATCTCATTTTTACTTACGTTTTTTTATATCTTTCTTCTTTACCTATTATACATCAATTTCATATCTTTTATTCTCTGATTCTCTCTCATATTTTCATTTCTCTACCAAGTGTAAGTGTAATTAGAGCGTGCAACTAAACATATTGATTTCAGTTGGTAAACACTATTCTAGGTAATCTATTTCCACTATATTTGTGACCTAAACACAATTTTGAGTTACAAAACTACTCTATTTCTCGAAAGAGCATAATATGACAACAAATTCCTTTTAGCTCTCTCTCGTGGCTTGCTCCCTGAAGAAACCTCACACGGCATGTCACTACACGATGCAGGGCGCGAACAAGTTGTTGGAAGCAAGGAGAACGTTGCACACTCGGTCAAAGATCTCTGATTAGGAAGACCGGAAATACAATTCTTCCTCACATCCAAAACACCACTTCTTACCAACTTCATGCACAAGGGCCCCAATACCGTGAAGTAATTATATGACAGAGAAAAATTCGCCAAACTCCTCAACGTGCACACCGCTTCTGGAACCTGTCCGGACAGCATGTTCCTCGCCAGGTTTAGCTGCTCCACTTTCTTCAAGCACCCAAATGAGCACGGTAACGGCCCCGTCAAGCGGTTCCCGCCTGCGTCGAACACGGTTAGATTTTTCAAGAACCCAATTTGGTAAGGGAGACAACCAGTTAAGAGATTGTTCAACAGCAGCACTTCGACCAACGTTGATGATGCTCTTCCAATGCTACTGGGAATAGAGCCGGTGAATTTGTTGTTGGCTAAGGTGAGATAAGCTGCTTTCGTGTCCCCTAAATTGTTGGGAAGTGTTAGGATGAAGTTGTTGTTGTTGAGAAAAATCGCGTCCAATGGTTGCGTGAAAATTGGTGGCGGCAACACGCCGGTGAAGAGGTTGTACCTAAAGTAGTGTAACCGTTATTAGTACACAAGATTAATCAAATTTAAATTTTTTCTTTGGAGTTTGTCGCAAAGTTTGAGTTAAACTACTCTAATTTTTGTTGGACCAATAATATTTAAGATAAATCAGTTAAACGTTTTTAACCTACATATCTTAAATATCACAAGTCTAGCTAAGAGTAGGGTGATTTAATCCAAACTTTTTCTATTGTATATTTATTATTTGTACACTATTTAAACTAGTATTTATATGCAATCTCCGCACATTTGAATAAGATCAGGAAATTATAAATTTTATCTTTGGCTTACCTGATATCCAAAAAGGATAATGTAGGGAGGTTAAGGACAGAAGTTGGAAATGCCCCAGAGAACAAGTTGTTACTTAGATCGAGTTCGTATAGGTTCTTGAGTGTTGCTATTTTCGGTGAAATGGTGCCAGAGAAGTTGTTGCTATTGGCGTGGAAGAGTGCTAAGTCTGGGAGTTGATCGATGAAGCCGTCAAGGGTGGGCGCAGAGAGGCCAAAGCCGTTGAAATCTATGGAGGCGACCGTGGTGGCGGTGAAGTTATCCGGCGGGTGATCGCAGTAGAAGCCTGTGTAGTTGCATATGTTGGGACCGACCCAATTTGTGGTTATTCCTAAAGGGTCTGAGGTGATTGTGTTCTTGAAAGTTTGGATGATTGGGAAGACTTCAGCGAGCCTCTGGTCTATGAAGCTTAAAATGTCCGGGACTAATGGTAATGGACTTACAATGATCTGGGAATTCACTAGGAGGAAAAGAAGGAAGGGGAGAAACAATGTAACTGAAGAATATTGCTTGAATAAAACCATGATCATTTCAAAGAAAATGAGGGAAGCACATGGTTGAATGGGGATGGTGTTGGTTAGTGATTTATAGTGGATGGTGTTGAATTCTCCAGTGGTACCATAATGAAATGACTTGCATGCTCGTTCTTCTTTTGATAGTGGTGGATTATTAAGAATGTTGACAATAATTGTCCACATTCCCCGCACTCTTTTAAGTAGAGGTCGGTAAACAAGCATTAATTTCCGAACTATCATTATGCGTGCACCACTGACTTCAAATGGGAACACAATATGGCCTTTGTATACCGCACAACTAAAAGGAGCACGAGAGAGCACATATCATAGGTTATGAACTATGTAAAGCCACTTTAAAGAGTCGATCCTTCGAACTTCAAAGGGTGTCTATGTAAGTCAATTCTATACGGCGTTATACCTGATATCCAATGCGGAATGCGTGGTTAAATTTTTTTGATAAATCTTTTCAATAAGGTTGTCTAAATCACAAGGAATTTTTCAGTATAGAGTAGCACTACGCCTTCAGTGTGCTACATCCATTGAAGAATTGGCATTTGCATAATTTTAACACACATCAAGTTTCCTATGTGGGCACTAGGGATTTACTCCTCTTAGTTTGAGTGTTGCCGGTGTTAGGAAATAACACAGCTGAAGAAGTAAAATAAACCAGGAGCGCAATCAACAACACAAGAATATAACGTGAAAACTCCAAAATCGGAGAAAAACCACGACCGTTGTCAAAACCGACAACCAGAGAATAAACACTATGTGAAAATTGTTACAACACATAGATTTCACTCTCAACCACACCCCAAGACCCCAGTACACCCGCACTCTCCAAAGTAAATATTTGAGCTACATCTCACAATGCTCTAAAACAAGAGCATAAGAGAAAAAGAAAACACAAATATAAACTTAAAGTGTTTTCAGGTGCTACATCTTTGGTGTTTTGGTGTGTTGAAACAAGGAGCTTGAGATCCCTATATATAGTCTTGGATCCTCCCACCCCTCACTAATCTAAGCGATGTGGGACTTCTCCAAGATGTATAACTTGATCTTTTTTCTCCTTCATTAGCAATGTGAGACTTACATTGCAATCAACCCCAACAGCCGGTTCACCGCTTCCTCCTGCACGTTCGCACGATGAGATGAGTGAATCCTAAATGGGTACTTAAATGGTTAATTTGGTCTCTAAAAGTGTTAATACTAACTGATTAATCGATTCCTGAACTATCAAAATGCATATCTTGATTTTTGAATGCGGAAAACGTCGGATAAGTTAAAAACATTAGAAAACATTAATGGGGAAGTTGATCGAGCTGACATGTTATGCGCCACTTGACATCTAAATCCAATCATCGATTTGGATTTAGAAACAAGAGGAAGGGTAACCTCCTTTTGAACACACTTTTTTGACCTCAAATAACTTTCTTCAAACACTTTGTGTGTAGTGAAGAACTATCTTTGCACTTGCAGCTACCTATCATGGTTAAGTCAGATATGTGTTCATTAACATAAGTGTTTAATTTAAGTTGCTCACTCAAATGCATTATGTTGTTTGTAATACCCACAAAGGGCGAGAGATTTCGCACTAGCAATATGAAGGTGCAAAATTGCATAGCAGGTTTAAGCTACTAATTTAATTTGTCATCTTAGCCACATGTTTGTACTGAAACACAAATAAAATTATGAGGATAACGTACTCGAACAGGTTATATAGAACAACAAAACTTATAATGTGCATTCAAGGTAAGAGTATATGCTATTAGGAGCATACCCATGGTTTCTTCGCAATGAAAAGTATAAACTTGGCAAGGAAAATTGCAGAAGCGGCTACAAGTAATGGAGCATAACAAAGTATATATGCTGTTCTCCATGAGAGACAATTCGCGCGGCAATATAGTTTGTCAAGCTCTCTAGTTGTAGTGAACGAACCTAAGAAATCCAGATAAGGGCAATCACAATGTTAGATGTGGTACAAGAACAAGAAATGGAATTAGCCACCATTACCCATCAATGCTATCTTATTGGCCAATGTCCTACATTGTTATAGAATAAAGAAAACCAACCTTATTTGTTCTTTCAAAAAATTTAATATCATAGGAAGGACTAGGCAGCTTCTGGTATTCTGCTACATGGGTTCTGGTCTTGCAAATATTGACATGTCTTTGGAACATGGTTTTCTGATCTTGCAATGCATAGTGTACCCCTGCATCAAAAACTCCTTCATGGCATTTAGCAACAATTCCTAACAATTTCATACGCACAGAAACAGAATCTAATCATAAAAGTCGTAGCGTGTTCTCCTAAAGCAGACATAGTTAAATGACTGCTTTTACACACTTGAAAGGGATAGGGAAAATTGGATAAGGCAAAAGACAGCAAAATAAACCAATTTCCACACCCAACAAGTACTAGCTGACCCATATACCTCTCCCCAGATTTGTAATCACAAGCATGTATGACATGGCCACCACTTTCTCTGAATTCTTCCAACAAAGAAGTCTACCTCCGATAAAGAAGCAGGGTAAGAACCATTTACAGACCTAGAAAAAACCAAGAAAGTCAATCAAACCATTGAATGGTAAAAAGAAATTACAATTCAAATGGTAATTTAAACTAACCATAAATTTCTTTGAGCATCAAAATAATGCACTGCTAAGTTACTGCAAATAGATTCAATCATTTTTCAAGAAAATTGTACCTTAAACCAGCTTCAGTACTTAATTTGTTCTTAGTTCGACCTGTCATGGAATATGAATCGGTGTAAGATTGCTCACTTTCAAAACTTTATATTACTTATTGAACTTTATATTATCTGTAGGAAAATAAAATAAAAAAACTTGGCATCTAGATTCTAGAGGAAAAAGAATAGAAGAAAACTGGAAAAAAAAAGTGATATGCTTACTATTTTACTTCATGACAATTTGAGGGTTTCGAGAGCTTGAAGGAGATTGTCAATTCGCTACTTGGATGAATATTTCACTTTAGTGAATTGATTCATATATAACTTAACAATTGATGGTGTCCTTTACTAAAATATGCAATGACTCATGGAGGTATTATAAAATGAGTAATGATATATACACACCTCCTTATTTATACACTTCATTTTCACATATTTTTATTTCTATCTCTCTCCTCTTATCATCTATCACATCTTATACTTTCTCTCTCTTACTTTTTTCTTTTCTTCCTATCTCTCTCCTCCTCCACCTCTTTCCACCTCAATTTAGAGGTGTAGACAAATAATTATTGATTATAAAATGCCTATCATTCCAAAAGCAACATTCAATTAATTTTCTTTGGCTGCGCCTAGCGTGGATCATTTCAAACTGACCCATGGTGGTTCAGTTACTATTTCCTACCTAAATTACAAAAATGCCCATTTTTTCTTTTCTATTTCCATTCTTCTCCTTTTCTCTCTCAACCTTTTCACTCCACCCACCCCAGCAATTCACTCATGTCATTGAGGAAAACAACCCAATAATTCAAAGTTTCTCCATGACCATCTTCATCTTCCCTCTGTCTTTTCTTTGCTGCCATTTCTGCTTGCTTTTTCTGGGTGAAGAAGAAAAAAACGATGATGATGGGTATTTTGGGTAGTAATTTCTGGGTTTGAAAAAGTTTGAAGGTTGAAGACAAAGAACGAGAGAGTAAGAAACTGAAATAGGGTTGTGTTTTGCTCCGAGATCTGACTTCACCTCTTTTACTCAGTTGGAGCTCTTTCCTCCTCCTCCAACCCCAAGAGTGAGAAATTGAAATGGGGTTGTGTTCCTAGATTTGAAATTGGAATGTTGAAAGAGGTGAAATCGGAAGGAGAAACCCCATTGAAGTTTGATTTTTGGTTTGCTTGCTTTGTAGCTAATTTCAGTTTTGGCCACATTTCTCCCTGTTTCAGTTTTGAAGTATTGAGATGCCTTGAAACATTCGAAATTTAACGCAAGATCTGTGATTGAATTTCTCATGCATCCATTAAAATCATCACAGCAAGATCTGGCATTTTGCCTCTTCTTCTACTTCAATTTCTTCTTTCCCTTCCTCAAGATTGCATCGTTTTGGCAGCAAGGGACAGGGAGGTGGATGTGGGAAGGATCGAAGGAGAAGGGGTGGGATGCGGAGGAAGGTGGTGGGGAGGGAAGGAAAAGGGGGTGGGGAGGGAGAAGGGTTTGTTAGAAATCTGGTTGTGATAATCCTGGATAAAGTCAAGAATCGTGAGCGTCCACTTTCCGAACAAATTATTTCGACCCTATAATTGCCTGGGTTCACGAAATCTTTGTTGGGATAATGCTTGACAATCAATATGTTTCTTGGCACAAGAGAACAGATTAAGAAAGTAGAGAGATGTTGTGTTGTTCGAATTTCTGTTTCAGAATTCTGTTTTCTGGTTTTCTGTATGTCTTTCCTTAGGCTGCAAGCAACCTTATATAGAAGGTTGTGTTTGCACGAATGATCACAATTGTTCCGAAAATTCACAATTGTTCCGAAAAGTCACAATCGTTCCGAAAAGTCACAATTGTTCCGAAAAGTCACAATTGTTCAAACAATTTCAAACTAGGGTCACAACTGTTCAGCGGGACCCCAGCCAGGGGCTCCGCCCCTTGGACCCCGGTTCGTATTCGCGGTCAATTATGCGTTGGCTCACCGAGCGTGCACTCCGCACTAACCTGACTCGATTCCGAGCCTAACGCGTAATTGCATCAGCCTATAGTAGATCACATTACTACTAAAATACATTGATGATTCTAAAATCACCAACAAATCCCCCCCATTTTAGCGTAATCCTTGATCTACTCAGTTTATATCACACAGATATAACGATCAAACAAATGCATAAATGAAAATATCTTGCGATTGAATTTCCATTTTAGTACAAATACACATTCCAAATACTCGAGAATCGGGGTGTCTTTAAAGATTGAACCTGTCAACCCATTTGAATATCTAAAGATACTGTACACATATGTTTCTACAACACTCTACTATTCATACTTGACACTTTACAAGCCATGTGTCCTTATCTAATAATAAGCATATAGGAAGCCAAGTCCAAGCTTCTTGAAGCGGCAAAACTTCATGCTTACATAGGTGATCCTTTTAATCTTGCACCTGCATTTACAATTTTCCAAAAGAACCATTAAGAAGATATACTTCAACCTAGCCATCACTTGCAGGTCTGAGCACATACCTTGGGAAGATAAACACAAGTGCTCCAATCTCTAACTATGATCTTTCCACATTGAATTCAGCTTCTAACGTTGTATTAGAAGGGAATTGGGTATAACATAGGAAGTAGATTTAAATGGACTTTAATCCCATTCCAATTACCGACTTCTTCACTATGTCTCTAGCTAACCCCTTCGTCAAGTGGTCAGCTAAGTTCTGTTGCGACCGAACAAACTCAATGGATATCACCCCATTCAAGATTAATTCCCTAATCATACTATGTCTAACACCCAAGTGTCTAGACTTTCCATTGTACATTTGACTATAAGCCTTGGCCAATGTGGCAGCACTATCACAACGGATAGAAATTGGTGATATCGGTTTAGGCCATAATGGAATCTCATATACCAAGTTTCTTAGCCATTCCGCTTCTTTACCAGCAGCAACCAATGCCACAAACTCTGATTCCATTGTAGAACTAGTTATACATGTTTGCTTCTTGGAAGGCCACGAGATGGCACCTCCCCCAAGCAAGAACACCCAACCACTTGTAGAGGATGAGTCTTCAACATTATTTATCCAACTAGCATCCGAATAACCCTCTAATACCGAAGGAAATCCCACATATGACAATCCATAATTCATAGTACCCTTCAAGTACTTGAATACCCTAGTTATCGCATGCCAATGATGTCTACTAGAATTACTAGTAAATCTGCTCAACTTTCCAACCGCAAAAGCAATATCCGGTCTAGTGCTAATCATAGCATACAACAAAGAGCCTATAGCTCTTGAATATTCGAGCTGATCCACAGGTTTACCTGTATTTGGCATAAGTTTTTCACTCGGATCCATGGGAGTACTAACCGGAGAACAACTTTCATGATTAAACTTCTTGAGTATTTTCTCAATGTAATGAGATTGCGTAATTACAATCCCCTTATTCTCCCGTTTAATCTTAATACCAAGAATAACATCCGCTTCTCCCATATCCTTCATGGAGAACTTTGATGACAAGAAATTCTTTGTTTTATCAACTTGATTTTGGTCCGTGCCAAAGATCAACATGTCATCCACATATAGACAAATAATGACTCCTTTACCGGATGTATCAAATTTGCTATATACACATTTGTCAGCTTGGTTTAGAATAAAACCACTAGACAAAACAACCTCATCAAATTTTTTGATGCCATTGCTTCGAAGCTTGTTTCAGCCCATACAACGACTTAACTAGCTTACACACCTTATGCTCATTACCAGGCATTACAAATCCTTCAGGTTCCTTCATATACACTTCTTCTTCCAAATCACCATTCAGGAATGCTGTTTTGACATCCATTTGATGGATCACTAGATTGTGAATAGCCGCTAAAGCAATCAACAATCTAATAGTAGTGATACGAGCAACTGGAGCATAGGTATCGAAGTAATCAATCCCTTCCTTCTGTCTAAAGCCTTGGATTACCAATCTAGTTTTAAACTTGTCAATTGTACCATCGACTTTCATCTTCTTTTTGAAGATCCATTTGCAACCCAATGGTTTACAACCTGGTGGTAAATAAGATAATACCCAAGTATTATTTTCCATGATAGAACTCATCTCTTCATCAATTGCTTCTTTCCAAAAAACAGAATCTCGAAATTTCACAGCTTCATCATACGTTCTTGGATCCTCCTCTATACTATAGCAATAATAGTATTGATTATCAATCTGATCCTTTGATCCCTCAACTAAATATAATTGAAAATCCGAACCATAAGATTTAGGTTTTCTAGCTCTTTTGCTTTTCCGATGTTCGAGTGTCTGACTTGGTACATCAGTTGAATAATCATCCTTTGTGGGTTCATCCGACTTAGATATAAGGTCCTTTGGTCTAGGTATAGAAGAGAAACAATTCTCATCAAATATGGCATCTCTTGATTCTATAATTGTGTTAATAGAAACCGAGTCATTAGGTTCTATAACATAGGACCTATAGGCTTTGGAATGTTCAGCATATCCAACGAAGATGCAAGCTACACCCTTTTCACCCAAAGTTTTCCTTTTAGGATCAGGGAGTCTGACCACGGCCCTACAACCCCAAACACGTAGAAATGTTAAGTTGGGTCGTTTCTTATACCAAAGTTCATATGGGGTAGTCTTGTTCCTTTTATTAGGAACCCTATTTAACAAATAACAAGCCGTTAACATGGCTTCTCCCCAAAACCCTTCACTCAAACCAGATTAGGATAACATGGCGTTCACCATTTCTTTAAGAACTCTATTCTTCCTTTCAGCCACACCATTTTGTTGAGGTGTATAAGGTGCCGTAGTCTCATGAATGATTCCTACGGATTGAAAGAATTCAGGATCATAATATTCACCACCTCTATCCGTACGTAATGTTTTAATCATCACATTCTGTTGCAATTCAACTTCAGTTTTATAAACTCTAAATTTATCTAAGGCTTCATCTTTAGAATGCAACAAATAAACATAACAGAATCTAGATGCATCATCTATGAAAGTGACAAGATACTTTTTATGTCCTAATGATGGAGTAGCATGCAAATCACATAAATCACTATGTATCAAAGGAAAAAAAATGTTTCATAAACAATTAGAGACATAAAACTACATTTTATCATAATTTATGTAATTCCACATAATATAATACAATGTGCAAAACATTATTTTCTTTTCACCAGAATATACATAAAGAATGATGAGTTGTGGACATGTTTCGCAGTGTACATTGATATATACCTTTAATATCAACATTGGAATATATGCATGTTCCAGTATAGTGGTTATGTCCATAAATTTGGACTCCAGAGACGTGGGTTCAAGTCTTGCCTCTGACGTTTTATTTTTAAATTTTGAAAATTTAAACTTTCAAAAATCAAAACGAAGAGGTGCCGTTCAGGTTCGAACCCACGCACCCTTTCAACTTACAGCCGAGCACAAGCACCAAGCCAACGTTCAACGATTTTGTTAGAAATCTGGTTGTGATAATCCTGGATAAAGTCAAGAATCGTGAGCGTCCACTTTCCGAACAAATTATTTCGACCCTATAATTGCCTGGGTTCACGAAATCTTTGTTGGGATAATGCTTGACAATCAATCTGTTTCTTGGCACAAGAGAACAGATTAAGAAAGTAGAGAGATGTTGTGTTGTTCGAATTTCTGTTTCAGAATTCTGTTTTCTGGTTTTCTGTATGTCTTTCCTTAGGCTGCAAGCAACCTTATATAGAAGGTTGTGTTTGCACGAATGATCACAATTGTTCCGAAAAGTCACAATTGTTCCGAAAAGTCACAATCGTTCCGAAAAGTCACAATTGTTCCGAAAAGTCACAATTGTTCAAACAATTTCAAACTAGGGTCACAACTGTTCAGCGGGACCCCAGCCAGGGGCTCCGCCCCTTGGACCCCGGTTCGTATTCGCGGTCAATTATGCGTTGGCTCACCGAGCGTGCACTCCGCACTAACCTGACTCGATTCCGAGCCTAACGCGTAATTGCATCAGCCTATAGTAGATCACATTACTACTAAAATACATTGATGATTCTAAAATCACCAACAGGGTTGAGTGGTGAGGGTGGGTCTGCACTCTGCAGATTGCGGAACGTGAAACTCATGGGAGGAGGTGGGGGTGGGTTGAGAAAGGAGGGTGTTTTAGTAAATTGAAATATATTTTAGAAATGAATTCTTTTAAAGCTTATTATCTGGACCGTTAAAATTTGTAAATATCAAATCCAATAGTGTAAATTCAACTGACTCACGGTGGATCACTTAGAAAGTGACCCACGCTAGGCAAAACCCTTTTCTATATATCCCAATACACTTGCTTTTCACTCTCCAAGCCTTATTTTTATCGATCATGGACAATAGGTTGGTTACTTATAATCTCACCTAGCTAGTATTTCACCTAAATACAAAAAGAAGCAATGCAACTGTGTGGTTTATTTGAATATGGATCCTCTCCTGCACCATCTTTCTCCAGCCCCTCCAGCAGATTTTCATCCATTGATTCAATCATCTAATGGTTGAAACTATTTTAACTAAAAAGTAAGTGTTAAATCACATTTAATTCCTCTAACATTTATGCTTGCTGCACCATTCAGCCGCTGGAGAGGATCCAAATTCGGTTTATTTCATTAGAAACAAAACAGAATTTCAACAATCTCTTCTTGTCCCTCAAAAAAACAATCTCTTCTTGATGTGTGGTTTATTTCTTTAGAAAAAAAACAGAATTTTAACAATTTCTCCTTGATTCCTGCTTGACCTGCTCTTCCAACACTTTCATGGTCCCTGTCAGAAGACATAATCAAATGTAATCTTTAGTATATGCGTATAGTTAGCAAACAACATATCACAAGTGAGCATTCATTCCATTCCTTCCAAAATTAATTGTTTTATCATTTGTAGATAGGAGGAACAGAGCACCACACCATGATTTTGTTAAGTTTCTCTTCTATTTCCAAGCTCCCAAGATAGTTTAAACTAAAACAATGTTCAAATGTTATAGATTTAACATTTATGAGACACAGGTAGTTACTAGAAATTACTGGTAGCTATAAATTACCTCAGACTCCTGACTCAGAAACTCTGTTTTATAAATGAAATCAGATTGCTTACTAATATAAAAGTCCATCATCTTTGGGAACAAACCTCCTACAAATGGAATATAAACTCTATGTAATCAACCTAAAAAATGTATACAAGTTTGCTACAGTATATTAATCATATCTGTAAAGTTTGAATCTAAGATTCATAAACTCACATGCTACAGATAACAAAAGTAACTATATATTTATAAACAATCCTATGTATAACAGCACAAGGTTAAATTGAGAAAGGAATTAATTGAGAGGATTGCTCATGTAATTTTTATGCATCTAAACATGCATATTCAAATTCTAGGCACTTGGTAACAGACAGCTCGCTATCTATACATACTACAAAGGTAGCATTTTTGCTACTATTCACATTAGGGTTTTTCATAAATGTTGCTGAGGTGCACCATAAGAACCTTTTTTGTTATTTTTTGGTTTCTTATTTGGTTTAAATTGAAGTTTTAAAATTTATTAGGTCATGCTTCAAAAGTTATTTTTCATGTGATGAAAGTCCACCATAAGGGAGGTATTTATTCTGCTTTTGTATGAACTTTTTCATGAACTTTTTGGGTTTTTTCCTTTTTCGTGAACTTTTTGGGGGTTGAGATCCTCTCCATCAAAACTATCTCCTTCCCCTCTCCTGCAACGCTATTAGCCGTTAGATGCATCCTACGGTCAAAACAAATCAAGGTTGAAATTAAAATACGTTGTCGTTTTGCCAGAGGCCCTGAAGGAGACATGGACGCGCATCCCCTTTCTTCTCCCCCATCTTCTCCCGTCTTCTCCCACCCCGCCGCAAGCCGCGCCGTTCGCTGCCCACTGCCCGATGCACAGCGCCTCCAAAGAACCACCGCACCGTGCCGCACCACACCCAGGAAGAAAACGTCGCTCTGCGCCGCCTCTTAGGACTCACGGCACTGCAGAACCAAGTGGTCATGACCTTGTCTCTTAAATCCTTTTCTGTTTATGGTGAGAAGTGGATTCAGGATTTCAATCCCCAAGCTGCAATTTTCAATTCCCTGGTTCTGGAATTGTCAATTCCCTTGTTCTACAATTTTCATTTCCCTAGTTTTAAATTTTCCAATTCCTTGGTTGTTACTCTGGTTGCAATTTGCAATTTTGTTCTGCAATTTTAAGTTTTCAATCTGCAACAGGTTGGTCATTGTAGTGAGGAATTATACCAGGCCCACGTCCTATGGCACATGAGAAAGCTGGAACATAGTTTCTTTGTTGTTTTCACCATTTAGAGCAATGCAATGCTGGGATTTGGGTTTGGCACCCCACCCTTTAGGCTACGCGCCCCAGCATTTTTTTTTTATTCCAAAACTACCCATCGGTAAATGATTTGCCGATGTCAAAATAACAATCGGTAAATGATTTACCGTTATTGTTCCTCAGTATGAACACCTTTATCCCATTACCCAGAACACGAAGAACAATATCGGTTAATCATTAACCGATTCTTATATTGATATCGGTATATCATTTACCGATTGGTAATCTGGCAGTTTGATCACCTTTTCACCATTACTCCTCCCTCCACCAACCCCTCCACCATTACTCCTCCCTCCAACAACCCCCCACCAGCCCCCCATAACTCGCCCAAACTACCTTATTCTACCATTACTCCACTCCTCCCTCACATTTCACCTTCCCACCACCACCACCATCTCCACATTTCCACCACCACCACCACCACCACCAAGGGAAAGCTTTTAACTTCTGGTAAGTGGTGTTAGCTTTGGTACTTTATTTATAGTTAGTTTAAGTAGTTAGTTGTTAGTTTAAGTAGTTAGTTTAGTTAGTTAAGTTGGTAATTTAGGCTGCTGAATCGTGAATTGAATCGGTAAATGAATTGCCGTTAATGTATAAGATGGGGATGGAGACGGAGCTGAAGCCTCTACCGCCTGAGTGGCTGCAATATGGTCGCCGCGCCTGGTAGAAGCATGCAAGCGCTCGTGTCGATCCGCTGGATCCTCACTAGTAGAAGCATGTCGTGACCTCTTCCTCCCGCCCTTCATTCTCGCTATCTGTGCAAAACAAACAAATTTAACAATACTTGTCATAATAAGTAAAGCATTTTCACATATGAGCATATCATTTGAGTCATTTTTTAACTTAATCAGGAAATTTCCAATCAATCGTTTAGCAACTAACCATAGGAAAAGGAAAATATAGAGAATTAGTTGTTAGTTTGCATGTGAATGTGATTAAATTAAATTTCTAGCTGTGATAAGGTCAAGCAACCATCATCACAAGCAAACAAAAACAATAAACAACTTTCCTAATTACAACACATGAAGCATATGATTTGAGCGCTTAATCTTTTCCAATAAACAATAAACAATAAACAACTTTCCTAATCACAACACATCAAATCTATCTTGATCTTTTCCAATTCTCAACAAATCAGCAAAGTAATCCTGGAAGCTAAATACATGCCATGGTTAAATATTGGAAATAAATTTTGGAAGTCTGCACTGTCATACTGTCATATCGGAAAATCATTTTCCATTACCATATCGGAAAATCATTTTCCATTATCATATCGGAAATTGATTTTCCGATATTACAGTAAACCCAGAAACAGACCCAAATGCACCCCACTCGTGCCCGTACTCGTTTCATGGAATTTCAGGCAACAAAACACAACAAAACCTACCTCTAATCATCAATCAACTACCCTAGTGTTCAACCATTGACCTAATTCAAACTTCAAATGTGAAAATCATTGAAATCAAAACTTACCTTTTGAATGTAATGGAATGGGTCTTTGTGGGAGCTTTGATGATGATTAGAACCGACCTTGAGATGATTGAAGTGGTGGAACCGAGCTTTGAGAGAGGATGCGATTGAGGGAGGGAAATTTGGGTTTTGAAATAATGGGTTTCAAAACCCAAACTGTCGTGTTTATATGTTTTAAACACGATCGGTAAATGATTACCCGTTATAGAGTCGGGTAATCATTTACCGTTTTTAATCAACTGGTTTTCTGGTAATTTCGCCCCCCAAGGTGGGGCGGGGGGCCTAATGGGTGGGGTGTTAAACCCAAATCCCTGCAATGCTCTTAACTAAATGCAAGTATTTGTGTCTTACAATAAACTCTTGACATGTGCACTGTAGTTATGTAGAATAAACTCTTAACTAAACTAGCAAGTATTTGTGTCTCTTACAATAAACTCTTGACATGTTTGTTTCATCCTCATGAAAGGATATGGCAAGTCAGGTGTGAAGAACAAAATCAAAGGACTTACTCCAAAGTAAATGAAGTTCAAGTTTGAAGTTGAAATGTGAAGTGTGAAGAACACATAGAATAGGATTTACCATAATGTAACAAAATACCATAATGTAACAGAAGTTCTAATTGCAATAAAATTAGATTTGAAGTACAACTTCTTGTGTACATTTCTTATATGCCTACATTAGAAAATAAGATGACCCCTAAATAAAATTTGAAAGTTGTGCCCCAAATCTTCAACAAAATAACATAAGCTCAAAATGACTTTAGCTTCACATCTTCATGGATTGGTCAAGGTTGTGACATCCTCATCAAGTGGTGCCTACAATTTGAACAACATGTAAATGTTTCAAATATAGATTGTGAAAATTTACTATCAATAAACTAGTAAAACTTAAGAGTGATGCTTATATAATTTTGAAAATTTACCATCAATAAACTAGTAAAACTATTGATGCTGAATTGGCTAAAAAATTCATTACTTTCCTACACAAGAAAAAACATGTTAATCACTAAATATTTTTCAATTCACTTTTCAAAATCGATATTAGCTTACCATAGATTGTTGATTGGGTACAATATCGAGCCTTGTTGGTGCATTTGTATTGGACAACTCATAATGAAATTGAGTTTGCATAGTAGTTTCTTGACTTTGTGCAACACTTGAATTATCACCTCTTCTTTTTTTTGGTAATTTGTTGTTGACCTTTCTTTTTCATACCCTTTTTACCAACATCATTCTACATGGAAAAAATTAAAGACATAAGTGATTATTATATACATAGTTGACTTAACTTTGAATATACATCATAATTTTAACATACCTTAGTAAGTTCTTGACTTTGTGTAGCACTTGAATTATCACCTCTTCTTTTTTTTGGTAACTTGTTGACCTTTCCCTTTCATGCTCATTTTACCCCTTTTACCATCATCGTTCTACATGGAAAAAATAAAAAACATAAGTAATTAAGTTTCCTAGTTGAATTAACTTTGAATCTACATCATAATTTTAAAATACTGTAGTAGGTTCTTGACTTTGTGAAGCATTTGAGTTGTCAATCTTCTTTCTTTTGACAAGTTGGCGCTCCACCCAACTTCTCAAACGTCTTGAACGTCTTTTACCCTCTCTTTTCTTGAAACCTCTCACATGTGTTGAACCATCATTGTTGTTTTCCAACTCTATAACTTTGTTAAGCAACCCTTCAACTTTTTTGATACTTACTTTTTATTTTGAATCTCAAGTATGTTTGTCTCCAATAAATCAACAACTTTTCTAAGGAACATGGTTGTGTCTAGACTTCTACATGCTTCAGTGGCTATCCTTATAAGGCGAGGACAAATCTCTGCATAGCACTCACTTGTGGACAAGCGCTCATCTTCTACTATATTGCTAAGAACAACATTAGGTGAAGTTCCACTTCTTGCTAACTTTGTCCACCTCTTCAAGATGTATTGCTCAGGCATTGATTTGACACCCAGATGGATAAAGACTCTGATACAATGACAACATAGTATACCAAAGGTCTCAAACTTACGACATGAGCAAGAAATTGACTTCTTATCAGAATCGTATGACACTTTCCACTCTCCCAAGTCCTCTTCCATGGCAATGACACAATCAAACTGTGATGATTTATTATCCATGCTCTTCACACAACATGCTTCAAATAACTCATACTCATTTTGGAATGGGTTAAAAACTATAACCGTCCCTGAACTTTGAACGAGATTTAAAAACCGTCCCTCACCGGAAAATTATTTGAAAACCATCCTCAAACTTTCAAAAACAAAATGGACCCGTCCCTCCGGCCACCATAGCTCCGGCGATCCCCTTATATGGCATTCCACGTCACTTAATGAGACCCGACGTGGATTTTTTTTAAATAATTAATATTTCCTAATTATTTTTCCTAATTAACCTTAAATCCCCAAATTAACCTAAATCCCCAAATTTCCTAATCTCATCTTCTCTTCTGCATCATCCAGAATCACCAACATCCTCTGTATCATCATCAACACCAGCCACGACCTCCACCACCCCCCTCCTTAAAAACCACCTTCAACTCCTCTTCTTTCCTCTTCCAAAGCCAAAACCCAGAAACACAGTTCGTTTCCGATGCATGAAGGTTCATTAGTTAGTGAATTACCCATAATCTCTTCACCCTTCTCTCTCCCTTTCATCTTCATCAGAACAAAGAGCAATCTTCATCGATCTACGTCGTGGTCGGCAACCACCGCACCGCTTCGTCGCGCCACCGCCACCATCCTTTCTCTCTCTTGGTTCAGATCACCAAGTTCGCACCTTTTCCTGGTGTTGCGATTTTGGGTTTCTGCGGTTGGGTGGAGAGGCATATCGGACGGCGACGGGATCTCCATCTTCGGCGCGCAGAACATCTGGATCGACCATTGCTCTTTGTCCTACTGCGCCAATGGGTTGATCGATGCTATTATGGATGATTAATATACCAGGTTCCTCTTGCTACCAGATATGTTGCATCAAACTCCCAAGTTCCTCTTTGTTGGTGTTGTTGGTATCAAGCTTCTCAATCTCTCTTCCAGATCTGTTGCTTCAACTGTTGTTGTTACTGGGTGATAAATTTCTCAGATCTGTAGTCTTTTTTCTGGGTTCAAGCTTTGTATTTCTGTAATTTATATTGATTTAGCAAAACAGTTATGATAATGGAGATGCAACAGATTTTATGTTCTAGTTCTTCCTCTCAATTTTATTTTCTGGGTTGGGAATATTGTGCAGGTTTTATGTTCTATGTTTTTCCTCTGTAACAATCATTGAGTACTGGCATATTACTTTTGCCTTAATCTGTGCAACGTGGTGGATTCAGCAAGAGGAGAAAGATTGGATTTTGAGGTGGTGGGTGCTGAGAAAATGGTGATGGAAGTTACTCTTGATATCTCTCTCACACTCATTTTATGGATTATGGAAGATGAGATTAGGGTTAATTTGAGAATTTAGGGAAAACTTAGGATAATTGGGTTAATTCAGATAATTAGGGAATTTTTTATTTAAAATAAAAAAATCCACCTAAGACTCATTAGTTGACGTGGAAGTACACGTAAGATCTCAGCCCACACGTAAGCACGCTGGCCGGAGCTATGGTGGCCGGAGGGACGGGTCCAATTTGTTTTTGAAAGTCTGAGGATGGTTTTCAGATAATTTTCCGGCGAGGGACGGTTTTCAAATCTCGCTCAAAGTTCAGGGACGGTTATAGTTTTTAACCCTTTTGGAATATATCAAAAATAGTGGGAGTATAAAGCTCAGACACTTGTTTCAATATATTGGAATATATGTTCTTGAGTTTGGGAATCTTTTGGCGTGCTTCATATTCACACTTCAATTCATTGTACCTCTTTTCTTCTCCAACATCCTCAAAACGCTTAAAAAACTTGATAATGTCTAAATTCACATTTGTAAAACCTTTAATCTCAGCATTTACACTTTCGCTAATTTGGGTACTTCGCATTCCCAATGAGAAAGTCTTCTTCATGTGACAATAAGCCCACTTTTCCTTCATTGTGTACATTCTTTGCAACCAAGCGTTTTCTTCAACATCAAACTTTGCAAGAAGGGTTCTCCAACCTTCCTCAAATTTTTCTTCATCTTCATACCCATACATGCACTTTTGAAAGTCAGTAAGAAAATGAGATTTACCCTTCATTAAATTTCCTAAGTATTTGATGCCATTTTGCATCAAGTGCCATGTACATAGACCATGATAAGCTCCAGGCATAACCTCAGCTAATGCTTTCATCATTGCTTGGTCTTGATTAGTAAAAACAGTTTGAGGCGTTTTTTGCTTATGTGCCTCTAGAAACTTCTCAAAGAGCCACTTGAAAGAGTCTGTTGTTTCATCATATAACAATGCAGCCCCAAATATCACTGTCTTTCGATGATGGTTAAATCCAGAGAACACTGCTAGTGGTTGAAGGTATGAAAAACGGTAGAAAGGGGGGGGGTTTGAATAACGTTTTCAGTACAAAACTACCACCTTAAAGATTTTGACAAATCTTTCGAGAACTTAAGTGCTAAAGATAAGAGATAGAAAAGCACACAAGGATTTTATCCTGGTTCACTTGATAAATCACTCAAGCTACTCCAGTCCACCCGTTAAGGTGATTTCTTCCTTCTTAGAATGAAGGCAATCCACTAATCAGGTAAGAGTTACAACTGCACTTGAAACCTACAAGTGACTAACAATTACACTGACTTAGCTCACACTAAGATTCACTCTCTTAGTCTTCTCTAGGATCCGATCAACCTTGATCTCCTAAAGGAACTAAACAAACTGTTTATCAAAGAATTGTTTACAAGAGATTTGCTTCTAAAAAGCTAATAGTAAACACAATGAATTTCAGATGAAAGAAAGCTTAGAATATTTTGAATATGTCTTGCGCGTATGTATTGCTTCTTCTTAGTTTTCTTCTATTCTAGCCGCTTCTTTCAATCTTCAGCCTTTATATATACTCCAAGGATTAGGGTTGAGCGTTGCATGGGAAATGCTACCGTTGGAGGGCAGTTCTGGAAAATCCAGCTTCTGCTGTGGCTGAGAACGTTAGGTAGGTCGTCAGGAAGGTACACTTGCTTTTGTACTTGGATAGCGACTTGACCTTTTAACCTAGGAGACTTCTGATCAGGGGAATACTTCATATTGGAACTTGTGAAGCCGGTTGATCAGAGTCAGAGGGAAAGCACAGATCCTCTGACCATTGTATCTTCTGATTCTGAACTCAGAGGGAAGAACATGGCCTTCAGAGTTTCTTGCTTCTGGACTTCAGAGTTTCCACTATTCAGCTTCTGGATCTTCAGAGTCTTCTACACCATCAGAACATCTGAACTTTCAGTGTTTCTTGGTTATCAGAACTTCTGGATCTTCAGAGCTTCTAGCGACTGAGTCCACATCAGAGTTTGTATAGCTTCAGAACTTCTGAAGCTTTTCCACTGTTCATACTGAACATGGTGAATGCGAAAGCGTTGCTTGGGTTACCCTTTATACACAGTGCTTCTGATTTGTGTGAGATTGAGTTGAGGTCAGAGCCTGTAAATAGCACACTCAGAAAAACACGTTAGAGTACCACAATTGTTCATATCAAAAGGTTAACTTGTAATCATCAAAACATAGAGTTGTACTACTAGATCAAAACTTGATCTTACAATCTCCCCCTTTTTGATGATGACAAAACTAAGATTTTTGATGAACAATTCTTAAACATTAAACTGAATTCACTCAGAGTTTAGAGATATAGAATAAGACTTATCCTGATGTGAATAGTTTATCTTGCTCATTCTGAATTCAAGTCACTGCTTGATTCTGAGCTTAGCTCCCCCTGAATCTAATACTTGATGAAAACGTTAGTAAAGTCTAGATTCTGAGCTAAAAAATATAAGAGTTCAGAGTGAAAAGCTTATGACATAGATGAAAAACGAATAATCAGAGCGCATAAGTGATCAGAGTCATGACAAGGTATCAGAGTCTTGGGTATCAGAGTCAACTTAGAATCACTTCAGAAGAAGTGAAATGTATTCCTTGTATTTGCCCAGTGACACATCTATGGTCATGAAGGTGGAACTCTTAAAATCTCCAAAATAAAAAATAAATCACACTAACACATCTTACACATCAAAAACTGGGTTTACTCCTCCTTTTTGTCATAAGCAAAAAGCTTGGGGTATGAAAAACTTAGCTTGAAGTACAAGGTACTCCCCCTTAGAGAAGGTCTAAGTTTAAAAGAAAATGAAAACGATGTAAGAATCAGAGTTAGGCGAAAATAAATAGAATAGTTAATGCAAGGGATGAACGTTTACCACCGGTCAAGTGAGTAAATAGAAGGGTCAGTTACCAAGAACTTAACCTCGAGAAACTGTAAGAGCATTAACTTTCAGAGAGAAAGTGAAGCCTATAAAAAGCGTTGGAGAGAAAGGTAAGCTTCACACCTCGAATAATTTTCAGTAAAAAAAAAAAAATGGCATCATACAACGTAGCACTAGAAGAGCTGAGGAAGAAGGCCTTTGAAAAAGGACTTGTTCCTGAACATCAGGCATCCAGAGGGTGAAACTACCATCGCGGAGCTGACACGGACACTGCTGGAAGAGGACCTGCGTCCAGAGTTGGAGAGAGACCTGAAGGAATTTCTTGCCTTCGTGGAGGAGGTGCAAGAACTCAGCCGGCTTGAACTCAAGCTGCTGGAAGAAAAAGAAATCTTGGAAGAGAAGCTCAGGACTTCAGAAGAGATTCTGGAGAGAGATGAGCTAAAGGTCAGACTCAACAACATCCAGCATGTACTGGAGCGTCTGGAGAAGAATAGGTCAGAGCAGCGCCAGGAGTGCAGAAGAATGAGGAGGGATCCTCCATTCTAGATTTATATGATGTAAAGAAATATGATGTAAACATAGAACAATTATGAATAAAACGAGTTTGGCAAACATATGTGACATAAGTATATAGTTATGCATATATAATCACAAACGAACAAAAGAGAATAAATAAATAAAAAAGAAACAGAGTTGAAATAAAACAACGTTAGATAAAAAGAAAGAAAAAGAAGAGATCCTAAAACTAAGGTTTGTCAGTGCGGCGCAGAAGTTCCATCATCATTTGCTTCATCTCAATCAGCATGGATTCATGAGTGTCAAGACGTTGTTCCATGATGTCGAGTCTGGATGAGCTTGTCTGAGTAGAGCTGGAAGGAACATTCTGAGCAGCTTGAGGTTCTGGAATGGAAGCAGAAGCAATAGGAGTAAACATAACTGGTGCAAGTCGCTCTGCCTCAGCCTCAGCTTCAAGACGCTCTGCCTCAAGTCTGGCTTGTTCAGCCTGAGCTGCTACTTGACGTGCAGCTTCTTCTGCTTGTTCTTTCTTTCTCTTGGCTTCTTCAATAGCTTCAAGAAGCTTATTTCTCTGTTCTAGTTCATGAAGAGTCACCCTTCTAGCAAACCTTTGCTTGGCAGCCTCAATCCTCTGACTTCCCTCTGCATGCAGGAGCTGCATCATAATTGGAAACTGAGCCACTAGCCAAGTGCTCAGATTGTTCCACTCATCAGCCACACTTTCAGCATTCTCACTGAGGTCAGTCTGACCGTGCACATTGCGGAGCCTCAAGGAGGCTTCATGAGAGAAAATATTGATGCACTCAGAAAGAGATGTGGGTTGGAGGTGAGTATAGGGAATGATGGAGAGGTTGGTTTCAAGAGAGGCTGGGTGATTGCTGTTATGAGCTTCAGAGGCACCTTGTGGAGAACCAATGTTAATTATGGGAGCATTGGGTTCAGAAGTTCCACGGTGAGGGTCTGAAGTTTCAACCAGAGGGTGAGGTGATCTAACCGAGGATTGGTTAGACACTGATTGTTCGGGTTCAGGGTCTGGTTGAATGGGCTCTTGTTGGTCAGGGACAGGGTGAGCTTGTTGAACTAAGGGGTCTGCCTCTTGGATAGGATTGGCCAAGATAGGTTCATCTGGGTCAACTAGACGTTCAGGTCTAGGGCCAGGATATCTCCTAGGGCTTGGACAGGTAAGGTAATACTCTTCCAAGGCAGACACCTTCTCTTTTCTAACCTCCATGAATTTTCTAATTGATTCAGAGGTATTGGAGGGAGGAGAGTCAATAACATTGATTGGGAAGGATACATGTGTGAAGGCTGTTGAAGAGTCTGTATCCGTGGTTTTGGCAGCAGGACGTGCTGATGCTCTGGGAGCAGAGTGATCAGACGTTCTGGGTTGTGGTTCTGTTTGGTTGGGTTCTGGTTGGTCATGGATGATGGGTTCAGAAGATAATGGGTCGTATGGAATGGTAATGAGAGAGGTTGGATCTTCTGACCTAGAGGTTGGGTTCTGAAGCAAATTCCAGAGAGGTGCTTCAGTAGGGGAAGGTTGAAAGAAGGAAGATCTTGGGGAATGTGGTGGAGTGGTGGTTTGTGCGGCTGGCTGGGATTCAGGAATAGGAGTGAGGGGATTTGAGGAGTGTTTGAGCAAAGCAGAAATAGGAAGTGCATCAAATAAATTCAAATCATCATCAGAAGCAAGTGCAGGCTTACTTGAATGTGCTGATGATCGAGTCACTCTGGCAGGAGGTTCAGTCCTTCTGACCACTGCAGCAGCTGGTTCCACCCGAGTAGGCTTCACCACGATTCTGACCTTCTTCTGCTTCTTCTTTGGAGGACCATCCTCACTATCACTATCATCACCATCATCAGGCTTGCTCTTCGGCTTCTTGACCAGAGGGACATCAGATTCCTCTGAGGATTCTTCCAGAATCATCTTCCTCTTGGTTTTCTTCTTGGGAGGAGAAGGAAACTCTGGAGCTGGTGGAAGTCTGCTGACGAAATCATCAAGGTCAATCTCGAATCCTTGAGCCCTGAGGTCTTCAACATAGCATCTGATGGCGTTAGGATGGTCTGCTTGAGTCCACAGAGGGTAGTCATTCAGAGGCATTCTTCTTCCTCTGATCTCAGAAGATGTGTCTTCATGAGCAGGAGCAATCTTCTTCTGGATTAAGCCCATCTTCTTCAAGGAGTTTGCAGTGAAGACATCACTGACAATGGTGCTCAAATCCTCTGTGCAACCAGCATTGATCAAATCTTGCACCAAGTTGCTTTCAATGAGAAAGTCTGAGAGCAGCCTCCCAAAAGGGATATATTTGATTGCAGACTTGATGGAGGCGGTGGTGCGAGACTTCCGGATGCATTCCTTCAAGTAGGAGAACAGGAAGTAGGGAAGGCAGATCTTCTCCTGATCTTGAATGAAAAACAGCATCGCCTTCTGGTTGAAGTTGATGTAATCTGGGGAACTGCCCTTCGGTCTCTGATTGATGCAGTTGAGTAGGATCTTGTGCCAGATCCTTAGTTTGGGGTGAAGGTCCATCACCTTGTAACTCGTCTTGCCCGGTTTGAAGGTGGTGTACAGAGCCTGGTTGACTATGTCCTTGGTGCTGGGTTTCAGCTTCGATTCCGTCAGTTGGAAACGATACCCATAAGCAGTATCTGCACCTAGCAGATTCACGAATGACTTCTCAGTGATAATGATCTTCCTGCCAAGAATGTGAGAGACCACCTGAGTGTCATCGCAGTCTGCGTGCTTCCAGAATTCCTTTACCAATTTCTCATACACCGGTCCTCGAAGTCGGTTGAAATAATTTCCCCAACCTTGAGCTTGGACTTCAGGACGAAGATCAAACCCATTTGCAGCCAAGTTATCGAGGTTGAATCTCCATTCTGCCAGGACTTGGAGTTCCTCAGGAGGAAATACGCAGTGAACGGCACAGCCCCGTTCTGCAATAGGAACAATCTGCTCTTGAGCTTGAACTTGTTCTTGTGTCGGGTTCTCAGAGCCCCTTTGACCCGTTGCCAAACCAACTACCATGTGAGGGAACTGAGGTGCATCTGCAGTAGATCTTCTGGTTTGTCTCACCATTTTGAAGAGGTTGAAGGTTTGAGGTAGAAGAGAAAGTTTGAAGAATGAAGAGAGATCGAGAGAGAAATCAAGAAAGAGGCGGTTTTGAAAAGCAGAGAGTGCGAGAGTGAAAACCGGAAGTGAACGAGAACGTGTGTGTATAGTGGGTTTTGTCAAATAACCGTTGTTGATTCAAAAAGCACTTTAAGATCAACGGTTGAAAATTAAAGATAGATAGTAACAGTAAAATACACAATCACACACAGGAGATAAGCATATCTACACGCAATCATAACAGACTGTCACACGGGCACAAGGAATTATGCATCAGAAAATCTGACACACGTGTTGTTGTCTTAGCTTCAGAGTCAGTACCAGTGGGCACACACACTCTGATTGAGTTACCTTCTGGACTAGACATCTTCTGATCAAGAAGTATCATAGTCAGAGGTTCTGATCCATCTTCACTCTGGACAAAAGTCCATGTTTAGATTTTTCAGAATGAAATTAAATCTATCCTCTGCTAAGGGCTTTGTAAAGATATCTGCCCATTGATGGTCAGTATCAACAAACTTCAGAAGAAGTACGCCCTTCTGTACATAATCTCTAATAAAGTGATACTTTACCTCAATGTGCTTTGCCCTTGAATGCAAGATAGGATTCTTACTCAATGAGATTGCAGCAGTGTTATCACAATAGATTGGGATATTGCTCTCAAGGATCTGATAATCCTCCAGCTGATGTTTCATCCAGAGCATCTGAGTGCTGCATATTGCTGCTGAGATATATTCTGCCTCTGCAGTTGATAGTGCAATGGTTGATTGCCTCTTGCTTGCCCATGAGACTAGATTGCTTCCCAGAAATTGACAATTTCCAGAAGTACTTTTTCTCTCTGTTCTATCTCCAGCATAATCAGCATCACAATAACCTGAAAGCTTATACTCTGATGTTTTCTTATACATCAAGCCAAGGTTAGTGGTGCCTTTCAGATACCTTAGGATCCTCTTAACAGCAGTTAAGTGGGTTTCCCTTGGATCTGATTGGAAACGAGCACATAAATGAACACTAAATAGTATGTCTGGCCTAGATGCAGTTAAGTATAGAAGTGAACCTATCATGCCACGATAGAGCTTCTGACATACTTTACCACTTTTATCTTCTTTCTCCAAAATGCATGTAGGATGCATTGGAGTCTTGGCCACTGTAGATTCCAGCATATTGAACTTCTTCAGAAGTTCTTTAGTGTACTTGCTCTGATGGATATATGTTCCTTCTGGTGTTTGATCAACTTGTATTCCCAGAAAGTACTTTAATTCTCCCATCATACTCATCTCAAATTCAGCCTGCATCATCTCAGAAAATTCTTTGCATAGAGATTGATTAGCAGAACCAAATATAATATCATCAACATAAATTTGCACAATTAAGATATCATCTTTATAAGTCTTGCAAAAAAGAGTTGTATCTACTTTACCCCTTACAAACTCATTCTCCAGAAGGAATGAGCTAAGTCTCTCATACCATGCTCTGGGAGCTTGCTTCAGACCGTAGAGTGATTTCTTCAATTTGAACACATGGTCTGGTTTCTTTTCATCTTCAAAACCTGGGGGTTGATGAACATAGACTTCCTCTGAAATATAACCATTTAGGAAGGCACTCTTTACGTCCATCTGATGTAGAACTATGTTGTGATTTACTGAGAAAGAGATCAACAGTCTGATTGCCTCCAGTCTTGCTACCGGAGCAAATGTTTCAGTGTAGTCTATTCCTTCCTGCTGGCTGTAGCCTTGAGCAACTAGCCTTGCCTTGTTTCTGACTACATCTCCTTTCTCATTTAGCTTGTTTCTGAATACCCATTTCGTTCCAATAACATGGACATTCTCAGGCTTCTTCACTAAGCTCCAAACATCGTTCTTGGAAAATTGATTCAATTCTTCTTCCATGGCCAGAATCCCATCCTTGTCCTGAAGAGCTTCATCTATGGACTTGGGTTCAATTAAGGACACCAATCCTTTCAGACTCAGCAAGGTCTCTTCAGAGGGTCTGAAAGCAGATCTGGTTCTGACTGGTTCATCTTTGTTGCCCAGAATCAATTCCTTAGGGTGAGCTGCAGTGATTCTGCTCTTCTTCAGAGTTTGTGAGTTAGAGGGACCAGCTTCTTCCTCTGGTTCATCTTCCTCTGGCTCAACTTCCTCTGGAGCTTTGCCTTTGTCAGAAACATTAATGCTTAAATCTGCAAACTTTTCAACTAGCTTTGACTGGTCAGAGTCAAGCTTATCATCAAATCTAACATGAATAGATTCTTCAATAGTCTTAGCATCAGTATTATAAAATCTAAAACCTTTAGATCTATCAGAATAACCAAGTAATAGACACTTAGAAGACTTAGCATCAAATTTATGCAATCTATCCTTAGTATTGAGAACATAACAAACACAGCCAAAAGGATGAAAATAAGAAATGTTGGGTTTTATGTTCTTCCACAATTCATAAGGAGTCTTATTCAGAATTGGTCTCACAGAGATTCTGTTATGAATGTAACATGCTGTATTTACTGCCTCTGCCCAAAAGTGCTTAGCCATGCCAGTTTCTTGGAGCATGGTTCTAGCCATCTCCTGAAGAGTTCTGTTCTTCCTTTCAACAACACCATTTTGTTGAGGAGTTCTGGGACAAGAGAAATCATGTGCAATTCCATAGGAATCAAACAGACTCTCAAACTTATCATTCTCAAACTCTCCACCATGGTCACTTCTGACACGCACAATCCTACAAGCCTTCTCGTTTTGCACTTGAGCAATGAAGGTAGAGAACACAGCATGAGACTCATCCTTGCGGGTTAGAAACTTTACCCATGTCCAGCGGCTATAGTCATCAACGATAACCATCCCATATCTCTTGCCACCTATAGACTCAGTTTTCACTGGTCCAAACAGGTCGATATGCAGAAGTTCTAACGGCCTTGAGGTTGAGACAACATTCTTTGCTTTGAAAGGGACTTTTGTGAATTGCCTTTCTGACATGCTTCACAAAGAGCGTCTGAAGCGAACTTCAGATTGGGTAAGCCCCTGACAAGGTTTAGCTTGCTCAGCTGAGAAATCTTTCTCATACTGGCATGCCCTAACCGTCTATGCCATACCCACTGCTCTTCATTAACAGACAGAAGGCACTTGACATTCTGAGCCTCCAACTCAGATAATCTGATCTTATAAATGTTGTTCTTCCTCTTGCTGTTAAACAGAACAGAGCCATCGATCTGACTTACAGCCCGGCAGGACTTTTGATTGAATATAACATCATAACCCTTGTCAGCTAATTGACTTATAGACAATAAGTTATGTGTTAAGCCGTCTACCAATAAAACATTATCAATGCATGGACTACTATCTACACAAATAGTGCCAGTACCAATAATTTTACCCTTTTCATTTCCTCCGAAGCCAACCTCGCCTCCAGGTTTAAGTTTCAGCTCTCGGAACATACGCTTTTCTCCCGTCATGTGACGCGAGCATCCACTGTCCAGATACCATGATTGGTGTTTCAGTGGAGCTATCAAGGATATCTGCAACATAGATAATCTTGTCCTTAGTACCCACTTTCTGGGTCCTCTTTTGTTAGTTACCCCAGAGGTTCTGATCACCTTGGGTGTCTCAACATAATATTTTAAAGGAATATTTGCATGATATTTAGTCATAGAGAAAGATCCCTTTTTAAGAGGGTTTTTAGCAATTTTAGCAGGTACAGGATCAGGCATATGGTACCAGAGGGAACAAAGCATTCATACAAGGATTTAGCTTTAGACACAGAAGGCTCATTTCTAATTGGTTTAGAATAGCCAATGCCATGCATTCCATTTCTGCTTACGCCATAGATCATTGAAGCCATTAAGCTTCTATCCACGCTTTTAGCTAGGAATCTTTGAAAAGACTTTTCATACTTAGATTCATTTCTACAATCAGAGGCATCACAGGCAACAATTTCTTCTAACTTAGCAATCTGGTTCTTAAGCACAGAGTTAGAATTTACCAAAGCATGATTTTCATTTTTCAAATCAGAAATAATTTTCTCATGTTCAGAGGGAGTCTTGGAGACAGCAGATAAGTTCTTTTTCAACTTTTATGCTTAGACAA
>NC_080044.1:10005010-10142240 GCF_012489685.1 Lotus japonicus
CTGGGATTCAGGAATAGGAGTGAGGGGATTTGAGGAGTGTTTGAGCAAAGCAGAAATAGGAAGTGCATCAAATAAATTCAAATCATCATCAGAAGCAAGTGCAGGCTTACTTGAATGTGCTGATGATCGAGTCACTCTGGCAGGAGGTTCAGTCCTTCTGACCACTGCAGCAGCTGGTTCCACCCGAGTAGGCTTCACCACGATTCTGACCTTCTTCTGCTTCTTCTTTGGAGGACCATCCTCACTATCACTATCATCACCATCATCAGGCTTGCTCTTCGGCTTCTTGACCAGAGGGACATCAGATTCCTCTGAGGATTCTTCCAGAATCATCTTCCTCTTGGTTTTCTTCTTGGGAGGAGAAGGAAACTCTGGAGCTGGTGGAAGTCTGCTGACGAAATCATCAAGGTCAATCTCGAATCCTTGAGCCCTGAGGTCTTCAACATAGCATCTGATGGCGTTAGGATGGTCTGCTTGAGTCCACAGAGGGTAGTCATTCAGAGGCATTCTTCTTCCTCTGATCTCAGAAGATGTGTCTTCATGAGCAGGAGCAATCTTCTTCTGGATTAAGCCCATCTTCTTCAAGGAGTTTGCAGTGAAGACATCACTGACAATGGTGCTCAAATCCTCTGTGCAACCAGCATTGATCAAATCTTGCACCAAGTTGCTTTCAATGAGAAAGTCTGAGAGCAGCCTCCCAAAAGGGATATATTTGATTGCAGACTTGATGGAGGCGGTGGTGCGAGACTTCCGGATGCATTCCTTCAAGTAGGAGAACAGGAAGTAGGGAAGGCAGATCTTCTCCTGATCTTGAATGAAAAACAGCATCGCCTTCTGGTTGAAGTTGATGTAATCTGGGGAACTGCCCTTCGGTCTCTGATTGATGCAGTTGAGTAGGATCTTGTGCCAGATCCTTAGTTTGGGGTGAAGGTCCATCACCTTGTAACTCGTCTTGCCCGGTTTGAAGGTGGTGTACAGAGCCTGGTTGACTATGTCCTTGGTGCTGGGTTTCAGCTTCGATTCCGTCAGTTGGAAACGATACCCATAAGCAGTATCTGCACCTAGCAGATTCACGAATGACTTCTCAGTGATAATGATCTTCCTGCCAAGAATGTGAGAGACCACCTGAGTGTCATCGCAGTCTGCGTGCTTCCAGAATTCCTTTACCAATTTCTCATACACCGGTCCTCGAAGTCGGTTGAAATAATTTCCCCAACCTTGAGCTTGGACTTCAGGACGAAGATCAAACCCATTTGCAGCCAAGTTATCGAGGTTGAATCTCCATTCTGCCAGGACTTGGAGTTCCTCAGGAGGAAATACGCAGTGAACGGCACAGCCCCGTTCTGCAATAGGAACAATCTGCTCTTGAGCTTGAACTTGTTCTTGTGTCGGGTTCTCAGAGCCCCTTTGACCCGTTGCCAAACCAACTACCATGTGAGGGAACTGAGGTGCATCTGCAGTAGATCTTCTGGTTTGTCTCACCATTTTGAAGAGGTTGAAGGTTTGAGGTAGAAGAGAAAGTTTGAAGAATGAAGAGAGATCGAGAGAGAAATCAAGAAAGAGGCGGTTTTGAAAAGCAGAGAGTGCGAGAGTGAAAACCGGAAGTGAACGAGAACGTGTGTGTATAGTGGGTTTTGTCAAATAACCGTTGTTGATTCAAAAAGCACTTTAAGATCAACGGTTGAAAATTAAAGATAGATAGTAACAGTAAAATACACAATCACACACAGGAGATAAGCATATCTACACGCAATCATAACAGACTGTCACACGGGCACAAGGAATTATGCATCAGAAAATCTGACACACGTGTTGTTGTCTTAGCTTCAGAGTCAGTACCAGTGGGCACACACACTCTGATTGAGTTACCTTCTGGACTAGACATCTTCTGATCAAGAAGTATCATAGTCAGAGGTTCTGATCCATCTTCACTCTGGACAAAAGTCCATGTTTAGATTTTTCAGAATGAAATTAAATCTATCCTCTGCTAAGGGCTTTGTAAAGATATCTGCCCATTGATGGTCAGTATCAACAAACTTCAGAAGAAGTACGCCCTTCTGTACATAATCTCTAATAAAGTGATACTTTACCTCAATGTGCTTTGCCCTTGAATGCAAGATAGGATTCTTACTCAATGAGATTGCAGCAGTGTTATCACAATAGATTGGGATATTGCTCTCAAGGATCTGATAATCCTCCAGCTGATGTTTCATCCAGAGCATCTGAGTGCTGCATATTGCTGCTGAGATATATTCTGCCTCTGCAGTTGATAGTGCAATGGTTGATTGCCTCTTGCTTGCCCATGAGACTAGATTGCTTCCCAGAAATTGACAATTTCCAGAAGTACTTTTTCTCTCTGTTCTATCTCCAGCATAATCAGCATCACAATAACCTGAAAGCTTATACTCTGATGTTTTCTTATACATCAAGCCAAGGTTAGTGGTGCCTTTCAGATACCTTAGGATCCTCTTAACAGCAGTTAAGTGGGTTTCCCTTGGATCTGATTGGAAACGAGCACATAAATGAACACTAAATAGTATGTCTGGCCTAGATGCAGTTAAGTATAGAAGTGAACCTATCATGCCACGATAGAGCTTCTGACATACTTTACCACTTTTATCTTCTTTCTCCAAAATGCATGTAGGATGCATTGGAGTCTTGGCCACTGTAGATTCCAGCATATTGAACTTCTTCAGAAGTTCTTTAGTGTACTTGCTCTGATGGATATATGTTCCTTCTGGTGTTTGATCAACTTGTATTCCCAGAAAGTACTTTAATTCTCCCATCATACTCATCTCAAATTCAGCCTGCATCATCTCAGAAAATTCTTTGCATAGAGATTGATTAGCAGAACCAAATATAATATCATCAACATAAATTTGCACAATTAAGATATCATCTTTATAAGTCTTGCAAAAAAGAGTTGTATCTACTTTACCCCTTACAAACTCATTCTCCAGAAGGAATGAGCTAAGTCTCTCATACCATGCTCTGGGAGCTTGCTTCAGACCGTAGAGTGATTTCTTCAATTTGAACACATGGTCTGGTTTCTTTTCATCTTCAAAACCTGGGGGTTGATGAACATAGACTTCCTCTGAAATATAACCATTTAGGAAGGCACTCTTTACGTCCATCTGATGTAGAACTATGTTGTGATTTACTGAGAAAGAGATCAACAGTCTGATTGCCTCCAGTCTTGCTACCGGAGCAAATGTTTCAGTGTAGTCTATTCCTTCCTGCTGGCTGTAGCCTTGAGCAACTAGCCTTGCCTTGTTTCTGACTACATCTCCTTTCTCATTTAGCTTGTTTCTGAATACCCATTTCGTTCCAATAACATGGACATTCTCAGGCTTCTTCACTAAGCTCCAAACATCGTTCTTGGAAAATTGATTCAATTCTTCTTCCATGGCCAGAATCCCATCCTTGTCCTGAAGAGCTTCATCTATGGACTTGGGTTCAATTAAGGACACCAATCCTTTCAGACTCAGCAAGGTCTCTTCAGAGGGTCTGAAAGCAGATCTGGTTCTGACTGGTTCATCTTTGTTGCCCAGAATCAATTCCTTAGGGTGAGCTGCAGTGATTCTGCTCTTCTTCAGAGTTTGTGAGTTAGAGGGACCAGCTTCTTCCTCTGGTTCATCTTCCTCTGGCTCAACTTCCTCTGGAGCTTTGCCTTTGTCAGAAACATTAATGCTTAAATCTGCAAACTTTTCAACTAGCTTTGACTGGTCAGAGTCAAGCTTATCATCAAATCTAACATGAATAGATTCTTCAATAGTCTTAGCATCAGTATTATAAAATCTAAAACCTTTAGATCTATCAGAATAACCAAGTAATAGACACTTAGAAGACTTAGCATCAAATTTATGCAATCTATCCTTAGTATTGAGAACATAACAAACACAGCCAAAAGGATGAAAATAAGAAATGTTGGGTTTTATGTTCTTCCACAATTCATAAGGAGTCTTATTCAGAATTGGTCTCACAGAGATTCTGTTATGAATGTAACATGCTGTATTTACTGCCTCTGCCCAAAAGTGCTTAGCCATGCCAGTTTCTTGGAGCATGGTTCTAGCCATCTCCTGAAGAGTTCTGTTCTTCCTTTCAACAACACCATTTTGTTGAGGAGTTCTGGGACAAGAGAAATCATGTGCAATTCCATAGGAATCAAACAGACTCTCAAACTTATCATTCTCAAACTCTCCACCATGGTCACTTCTGACACGCACAATCCTACAAGCCTTCTCGTTTTGCACTTGAGCAATGAAGGTAGAGAACACAGCATGAGACTCATCCTTGCGGGTTAGAAACTTTACCCATGTCCAGCGGCTATAGTCATCAACGATAACCATCCCATATCTCTTGCCACCTATAGACTCAGTTTTCACTGGTCCAAACAGGTCGATATGCAGAAGTTCTAACGGCCTTGAGGTTGAGACAACATTCTTTGCTTTGAAAGGGACTTTTGTGAATTTGCCTTTCTGACATGCTTCACAAAGAGCGTCTGAAGCGAACTTCAGATTGGGTAAGCCCCTGACAAGGTTTAGCTTGCTCAGCTGAGAAATCTTTCTCATACTGGCATGCCCTAACCGTCTATGCCATACCCACTGCTCTTCATTAACAGACAGAAGGCACTTGACATTCTGAGCCTCCAACTCAGATAATCTGATCTTATAAATGTTGTTCTTCCTCTTGCTGTTAAACAGAACAGAGCCATCGATCTGACTTACAGCCCGGCAGGACTTTTGATTGAATATAACATCATAACCCTTGTCAGCTAATTGACTTATAGACAATAAGTTATGTGTTAAGCCGTCTACCAATAAAACATTATCAATGCATGGACTACTATCTACACAAATAGTGCCAGTACCAATAATTTTACCCTTTTCATTTCCTCCGAAGCCAACCTCGCCTCCAGGTTTAAGTTTCAGCTCTCGGAACATACGCTTTTCTCCCGTCATGTGACGCGAGCATCCACTGTCCAGATACCATGATTGGTGTTTCAGTGGAGCTATCAAGGATATCTGCAACATAGATAATCTTGTCCTTAGGTACCCACTTTCTGGGTCCTCTTTTGTTAGTTACCCCAGAGGTTCTGATCACCTTGGGTGTCTCAACATAATATTTTAAAGGAATATTTGCATGATATTTAGTCATAGAGAAAGATCCCTTTTTAAGAGGGTTTTTAGCAATTTTAGCAGGTACAGGATCAGGCAATATGGTACCAGAGGGAACAAAGCATTCATACAAGGATTTAGCTTTAGACACAGAAGGCTCATTTCTAATTGGTTTAGAATAGCCAATGCCATGCATTCCATTTCTGCTTACGCCATAGATCATTGAAGCCATTAAGCTTCTATCCACGCTTTTAGCTAGGAATCTTTGAAAAGACTTTTCATACTTAGATTCATTTCTACAATCAGAGGCATCACAGGCAACAATTTCTTCTAACTTAGCAATCTGGTTCTTAAGCACAGAGTTAGAATTTACCAAAGCATGATTTTCATTTTTCAAATCAGAAATAATTTTCTCATGTTCAGAGGGAGTCTTGGAGACAGCAGATAAGTTCTTTTTCAACTTTTTATGCTTAGACAATAAAGAGTTATACTTATCCATGATATCAGACAAAGCATGTTTCAGTTCAGAGGTAGAGAAAGAAGCAAATACCTCATTTTCATCGTCTGAGTTAGGATCTCCTTCTGATTCTGAGTCAGAGTCAACAGCTTCCTTTGACTCCGCTCCTTTGTCTTTGACAATGGCCATGAGTCCTTGGACTTCACCATCAGAGTCAACATCCTCTGACTCTGATTCATCAAATGTCACCATCAGACTCTTCTTGGTCTTGAAGTGCTTCTTTGGCTTCTTGTCCTTCTTCAACTTTGGACAATCACTCTTGTAGTGCCCAGATTATTTGCACTCAAAACATGTGACTTCCTTGATTGAAGACTTCTTCTGACCTGAGGATTCAGACTTTCCTCTTGCCTTTCCAGAGCCTTTGTATTTGCTCTGCCTGTGCTTCCAGATGCGGTTGAGTCTCTTGGAGATCAGAGTCAGCTCATCTTCATCAGAATCTTCTGATGCTTCTTCAGATTCTTCTTCTTCAGCTTGAAGAGCCTTTGACTTCTCAACCTTAGCCTTTTCAGATTTGGATTTCAAGGCTATGGACTTTTTCCTCAGATCTTGCATCTCTGAGCGTTTCAGCTCATGGCATTTCAAAATGCTGATGAGTTCTTCTAAACTCATATTCTCAATGTCTCTCGTGAGCTCTATTGAAGTCACCAAAGGCATCCAGCTTTCAGGAAGACACCTGATGACCCTTATGACATGATCTTTTGTCGTGTAGCTCTTGTTGAGAGGTCGTATGCCAGCTACAAGCAATTGAAATCTGGAGAACATTTCTTCAATGGACTCATTTGGCTCCATGATGAAGGATTCATACTTTTGGATCAAAGACAATGCCTTTGATTCTTTGACTTTCTTGTTTCCTTCATGAGACATCTTCAGAGAGTCAAAAATGCCTTTAGCAAACTCACGATCTGTAATCTTCTGGTACTCCTCATAGGAAATAGCACTTAGAAGAATTGCTCTTGCTTTGTGATGTTGTGAGTACAGCTTCTTTTGATCTGCAGTCATCTCTGACCTTGGGATCTTCTTGCCATCTGCATCAACTAGACGCTCATAGCCATCCACAATAATATCCCAGAGATCTGCATCGAAACCCAGAAAGAAACTTTCCAGTCTATCTTTCCAATATTCGAACCTTTGACCATCGAACATAGGAGGCTTTGCGTTGTAACCATCTCTTTGAGTTTCACTGGTGGTGGCAGCCATTGTTTTTCACACCGGCCCGGATCACTGAACACTGTTAGGTGTGGTAATCAGAACTTGCGCTCTGATACCAATTGAAGGTATGAAAAACGGTAGAAAGGGGGGGGGTTTGAATAACGTTTTCAGTACAAAACTACCACCTTAAAGATTTTGACAAATCTTTCGAGAACTTAAGTGCTAAAGATAAGAGATAGAAAAGCACACAAGGATTTTATCCTGGTTCACTTGATAAATCACTCAAGCTACTCCAGTCCACCCGTTAAGGTGATTTCTTCCTTCTTAGAATGAAGGCAATCCACTAATCAGGTAAGAGTTACAACTGCACTTGAAACCTACAAGTGACTAACAATTACACTGACTTAGCTCACACTAAGATTCACTCTCTTAGTCTTCTCTAGGATCCGATCAACCTTGATCTCCTAAAGGAACTAAACAAACTGTTTATCAAAGAATTGTTTACAAGAGATTTGCTTCTAAAAAGCTAATAGTAAACACAATGAATTTCAGATGAAAGAAAGCTTAGAATATTTTGAATATGTCTTGCGCGTATGTATTGCTTCTTCTTAGTTTTCTTCTATTCTAGCCGCTTCTTTCAATCTTCAGCCTTTATATATACTCCAAGGATTAGGGTTGAGCGTTGCATGGGAAATGCTACCGTTGGAGGGCAGTTCTGGAAAATCCAGCTTCTGCTGTGGCTGAGAACGTTAGGTAGGTCGTCAGGAAGGTACACTTGCTTTTGTACTTGGATAGCGACTTGACCTTTTAACCTAGGAGACTTCTGATCAGGGGAATACTTCATATTGGAACTTGTGAAGCCGGTTGATCAGAGTCAGAGGGAAAGCACAGATCCTCTGACCATTGTATCTTCTGATTCTGAACTCAGAGGGAAGAACATGGCCTTCAGAGTTTCTTGCTTCTGGACTTCAGAGTTTCCACTATTCAGCTTCTGGATCTTCAGAGTCTTCAACACCATCAGAACATCTGAACCTTCAGTGTTTCTTGGTTATCAGAACTTCTGGATCTTCAGAGCTTCTAGCGACTGAGTCCACATCAGAGTTTGTATAGCTTCAGAACTTCTGAAGCTTTTCCACTGTTCATACTGAACATGGTGAATGCGAAAGCGTTGCTTGGGTTACCCTTTATACACAGTGCTTCTGATTTGTGTGAGATTGAGTTGAGGTCAGAGCCTGTAAATAGCACACTCAGAAAAACACGTTAGAGTACCACAATTGTTCATATCAAAAGGTTAACTTGTAATCATCAAAACATAGAGTTGTACTACTAGATCAAAACTTGATCTTACAGTGGTCTGTGCGAACTATTAGTGCAATATGTTGCATCAAGAGAAACCACATCACCAAAGTATTCGTAATCAACAAGCATTCTTGCATCTGTCCAAAACACATTGGTGATTTGATCTTCACTATCTAATTGATATGCATGGTAGAAAGTTGGATCTTCAACTAGCTTTCTTTGAAAGTATTGTAATAGATAATCGGCTGTAAGATCAAGATTTGGTCATGTGGTACAACTCTATGTTTTGATGATAACAAGTATTTATTTGTGGATGAACAATTATGATACTCTAACGTTTGTCTTGAGTGTTTTGACTAACAGGTTCTGATTCAGACACCAGAAGATATATTCATCAGAAGATCTGAAGACCAGAAGATATGAAGATCAGAAGTTCTGAAGATCAGAAAATCTGAAGACCAGAAGATCAAAAGTTCTGAAGATCAGAAGATCTGAAGACCAGAAGTTCTGAAGGACCAGAAGCTCTGAAGGACCAGAGGCTCTGAAGGTCCAGAAGCACTGAAGGTCCAGAAGCTCTGAAGCGTCGTCAGATCAGAAGTCAATGGTTAAAGGCAAATGTCACTATCAAGAAGTACAAGAGCAGTGTACTATTCTGACAAGCCTACCTACCAAGGTTCAGCCACAACAGGTTCTGGAAGTTCCAGAAATGCCCTCCAACGGTCATATTCTCTCAACAGAAATATCCTTTGCACCTTGGACTATTTAAGGCTGAAGAAAAGAAAAAAGATAAGAGAGAGAGAAACCAAGAGCTGCAATACAAGAAAAGATTCAAGCCTCTACTTTCTTCATCTGTTCTTATTTAGTTTACACTCAGCTTATTCAGAAGCAAACCTTTGTAAACACCAACCTCAAACAGTTGTTTGATTTTCCTTAAGGGACCAGGTAGGTCAGTATCCTTAAGAAGACTAGGATCTGTGTATCTTAGTGGTGATTCCTTTAGGAGATCAAGGTTGATCGGATCCTAGAGAAAACTAAGAGAGTGAATCTTAGTGTGAGCTAAGTCAGTGTATTGTTAGTCACTTGTAGGTTTCAAGTGCAGTTGTAACAATTATCTGATTAGTGGATTGCCTTCATTCTAAGAAGGAAGAAATCACCTTAACGGGTGGACTGGATTAGCTTGAGGGATTTATCAAGTGAACCAGGATAAAATACTTGTGTGCTTCTCTCTTCTCTCTATCTTTATCCGCTGCACCTTCTATCTCAGAGAAACCGAAAAGATTTACTTTAAATCTTAAGGGGAAAGTTTTTATATTCAAAACTCTATTCAACCCCCCCTTCTAGTCGTTTTTCACACCTTCAATTGGTATTAGAGCGCAAGTTCTGATTACCACACTTAACAGTGTTCAGTAGATCCGGGCCAGTGTGAAAAACTCATGGATTCCACCGCTACTACAAGCAAATATCAATACAGCGTAAGACCACCTATCTTTGATGGTCAGAGATTTGATTTCTGGAAAGACAGAATCGAAAGCTTCTTTCTTGGCTTTGATCCTGATCTCTGGGATTTTGTTGTTGATGGCTACACCCCTCCTGTTGATGAACATGGTGTAAAGATCCCAAGGGAGAAGATGAGTGAAGATCAAAAGAAGGAGTTCAGAGATCATCAAAGATCAAGAGCTATTCTGCAAAGTGCCATTTCATATGAAGAATATGAGAAAATTACTGATCGTGATTCCGCTAAGTGTATCCTTGATTCCTTAAAGATGACACATGAAGGAAACAAAAAGGTGAAAGAGACAAAGGTGTTGTCTCTGATCAAGCAGTATGAATCCTTCCAAATGGAACCTGACGAATCCATTGAGGATATGTTTTCCAGATTCCAGTTGATTATTGCTGGAATAAGACCTCTCAACAAAAGCTACACTACAAAAGATCATGTCATAAGGGTCATCAGAAGTCTTCCTGAAAGCTGGATGCCGCTAGTGACTTCAATAGAGCTTACAAGAGATGTTGAGCTTATGATTTTAGAAGAACTCATCAGCATACTGAAATGTCATGAGCTGAAGCGCTCAGAGATGCAAGATCTGAGGAAGAAATCTATAGCCTTGAAATCCAAATCTGAGAAGGCTAAATCTGAGAAGTCAAAAGCTCTCCAAGGTGAAGAAGAAGAATCTGAAGAAACACCAGAAGATTCTGATGAACATGAGCTGACTCTGATCTCTAAAAGACTCAACTGCATCTGGAAGCATAGGCAGAGCAAATACAAAGGCTCATCAAAGGACAAAAAGTCAAAGAAGCATTTCAAACCAAAGAAAAGTCTGATGGTGACTTTTGATGAATCAGAGTCAGAGGATGTTGACTCTGATGGTGAAGTCCAAGGACTCATGGCTATTGTCAAAGACAAGGAAGAAGAGTCAAAGGATGCTGTTGACTCTGACTCAGAATCAGAAGGAGATCCTAACTCAGACGATGAAAATGAGGTATTCGCTTCTCTCTCAACCTCTGAACTGAAACATGCTTTGTCTGATATCATGGATAAGTATAACTCTTTATTGTCTAAGCATAAAAAGCTGAAAAAGAACTTATCTGCCGTTTCTAAAACCCCTTCTGAACATGAGAAAATTATTTCTGATTTGAAAAATGATAATCATGCTTTGGTAAATTCTAACTCTGTGCTTAAGAACCAGATTGCTAAGTTAGAAGATATAGTTGCTTGTGATGCCTCTGATTGTAGAAATGAATCTAAATATGAAAAATCTTTTCAAAGATTCCTGGCTAAAAGCGTAGACAGAAGCTTAATGGCTTCAATGATCTATGGCGTAAGCAGAAATGGAATATATGGCATTGGTTATTCTAAACCTTCTGAAGTTGCTCCATCATCTCTTAAGAAAGGAACTTTCTCTATGTCAAAATATCATGCTCAAATTCCTTTATATTATCCTGTTGAAAGACCCAAAGTTGTCAGAACTTCTGGGCTAACTAACAAGAAAGGACCCAGAAAGTGGGTACCTAGGGATAAGATTATATATCTTGCAGATATCTTCAATAGGTTCATCGAAACTCCAACCATGGAACCTAGACAGTGGATGCATGCAACACATGACGGGAGAAAGACATATGTCCCAAGATCTAAAACTTGAACCTGAAGGTGAAGTTGATCTAGGAGGCATCAGTAGAGTAAGATTTGGTCAAGGAATCATTGGTTTTTGATAAGAACCCCTCTGTTGATATTCTGAACGCTATTCATGTTAGAATTAATGATAAGCTTGACTCTGACAAGTCAAAGCTAGCTGAAAAAGCTTGCAGAGATGAGCATGACCGTTTCAGAAAGAAACAAAGACTCAGAACTTGACAAACCAGAAGCAACAACATCAGAAGATGCTACTACAACTTCTGACTTGCGTCATCAGAAGAAGAGTAGGTTCATAGCTTCTCATTCTGAAGTATCTGAAGATGAAATTTTGTCCAGAATGAAGATGTCACCAGAACCACACTTCTGATCTCATTAGAAAATATACTAATCAGAAGCCAAGTATCCCTTGGTATTCCTTCTGAGGGGGAGTATTTTGTCTTATGCTCTCACTATCTTTCTTCCACCTTCATTCTTTTTGCTTATGACAAAAAGGGGGAGAACTAATAGTATCTTGACAACTCCCTTATGTGATCAATTTCTATGCTCTGACGATACATTCTAATTGATGTCATCTCTCTCAATGCTATGGACAGGGGTGTACAAGGGACGGGTTGGGACGGGTTTTGGTTAACCCTAACCCGGCCCTAAATGTTGATCGGGTCAATTCATAGATCCTAACCCGTCCCTAGACCCGAAACAACCCGACATTATGCGGGTTCAATTTAGGACGGGTCTTTATAGGACGAGACCGGGTTGGCCCGAGGGACAATAAGTTTAAGACTATTTGATACTAATTTTAAAATTTAAAGATAATAACATACTAAAAGAGTTATAAGTTGGAACTATTTTTTAGAAGAAATAACTTGAAAGGATTCAATTCTTTCATAATCTATTGCACTTGAGATGTTTACATTTTGTTTGATCATTTATTCACTTGTCTCACATATGCATAATACACACACATGATTTTCTCTTGTTAGAGCATGAAAGTGTCCATAGTTTGACCAACGTTTATTTAATTCATAAGGTATATGTTAAACATTTTAATCTCATCTAGATGGTAAGATAAATTTGAGCACCATGTTTCACATTTTAATCATTATAACAAATTAAAATTTTATAAAATATATATGTGGGACGGGCCGGGTGACCCGAGCGTCAACCCGAACCCGACCCTACCCGAAGTCGGGTAACTCGAAGATCAACCCGAACCCGGTCTCTTTTAATGATCGGGCCGGGTTCAACCCGGCCCTAAAGGCTTGGGCCGGGACGGGCTGGCGGGTAGGGTCGGGTCTTGTACACCCCTAGCTATGGTACATCTTATGACTCAATTAACACTGATCACATACTTCAATATAGCTTAGAATCTAGATACTTCTAACATGGTTTTTATTAAGTATTAGATTCAGGGGGAGCTTAGCTCAAAATCAAGCTCGAGTCTTGGATTTAGAAGGAGCTAGATAAACTATACACATCAGGATAAGTTTTGACTCTGATACCTTATACTCTGAGTGTATTCAGTTTATTTGTTTAGAGTTGTTCATCAAAATACATGGTTTTGTCATCATCAAAAAGGGGGAGATTGTAAGATCAAGATTTGGTCATGTGGTACAACTCTATGTTTTGATGATAACAAGTATTTATTTGTGGATGAACAATTATGATACTCTAACGTTTGTCTTGAGTGTTTTGACTAACAGGTTCTGATTCTGACACCAAAAGATATATTCATCAGAAGATCTGAAGACCAGAAGATCTGAAGATCAGAAGTTCTGAAGATCAGAAGATCTGAAGACCAGAAGATCTGAAGTTCTGAAGATCAGAAGATCTGAAGACCAAAAGTTCTGAAGGACCAGAAGCTCTGAAGGACCAGAGGCTCTGAAGGTCCAGAAGCACTGAAGGTCCAGAAGCTCTGAAGCGTCGTCAGATCAGAAGTCAATGGTTAAAGGCAAATGTCACTATCAAGAAGTACAATAGCAGTGTACTATTCTGACAAGCCTACCTACCAAGGTTCAGCCACAGCAGGTTCTGGAAGTTCCAGAAATGCCCTCCAATGGTCATATTCTCTCAACAGAAATATCCTTTGCACCTTGGACTATTTAAGGCTGAAGAAAAGAAGAAAGATAAGAGAGAGAGAAATCAAGAGCTGCAATACAAGAAAAGATTCAAGCCTCTACTTTCTTCATCTGTTCTTATTTAGTTTACACTCAGCTTATTCAGAAGCAAACCTTTGTAAACACCAACCTCAAACAGTTGTTTGATTTTCCTTAAGGGACCAGGTAGGTCAGTATCCTTAAGAAGACTAGGATCTGTGTATCTTAGTGGTGATTCCTTTAGGAGATCAAGGTTGATCGGATCCTAGAGAAGACTAAGAGAGTGAATCTTAGTGTGAGCTAAGTCAGTGTATTGTTAGTCACTTGTAGGTTTCAAGTGCAGTTGTAACAATTATCTGATTAGTGGATTGCCTTCATTCTAAGAAGGAAGAAATCACCTTAACGGGTGGACTGGATTAGCTTGAGGGATTTATCAAGTGAACCAGGATAAAATACTTGTGTGCTTCTCTCTTCTCTCTATCTTTATCCGCTGCACCTTCTATCTCAGAGAAACCGAAAAGATTTACTTTAAATCTTAAGGGGAAAGTTTTTATATTCAAAACTCTATTCAACCCCCCCTTCTAGTCGTTTTTCACACCTTCACCGGCTTCCCCACGGACCATACTCCTTTGCCTTCTATTTCTAACATAATTCTTTTGATCCAGGCGAGTATATCCCAAGTTAGTTCTACCTCCCACTTGCTTACTCATCAAATCAAACGTCTTCCTTTGTTGTAGGCCAGCATCATCTGCTACATCAATTTGATGACATTGAACTTCAGAAACTTTTCTTTGAGATGACAACATATGAGTTGTTTCTTGTAGATGCAAAATATGATTATGTTCCTCTATAAAGTCATGCACTATCAATTTTCCACACAGATTTTTGAGTCCCAACCTTGCTTTACAACCTGTTTTTGTCTCCGGTCTTGCATTGATTGTTTTATAATCACGTTTGTCAGGCTTTCGCAACCCTTCTTTGCAACAAACAAATCTGCATGTCGCAATTGAGCCACTTTTATTATGATGAGTATATTGCTTTCTCACTCCAAATCCAACTTTCCCACCATAATCAACCCAAAACTTCCAAGCGTCTTCAAAGCTATCAAAAATCATATCCACCTTTGGCTTCCAATCTTCTTCCATCTTAAATCAAAAATCCTACATTTGTTAAAATATAAAATAAAATTAATTTCCTAATGAAGTTTTTAACAGGTGAAAGAATGCCAACAATTTTTTTCATAAATCATAGCATCAATGTTAAATGCTGGTTAAACAAACAAATAAGGACACTACAATATTACATAAGCACAACACCAACCCATACATTCATAAAAATATACTATTATGTCATCTTTCATATACCATACAAGCCTAATCATATCATAGTCATTAGCACGCAAGGACCCATTTCAAGGAATCTATGTTTCTACTTCAGACCCTGTTTTCCCACTATGAAACTAACCTTAAGAGTGGATGAAACCCCATAAAAGATAAACAGGGGAAATCAAGGAGAATAGTTTGAAATACATAACAGTGGAGGAATAATTTATGGTGAAACCTGGAGGAAAAGCAGTGGGGTGAACGCAGCAGCAACCTTGTGTGATGATGACTACTAGAGATGGCAAAGAGCTGGTTGGAAATGGAGCAGCAGTAGAGCCAAGAACGAAAGTGAATGCGGGAAGTAAATTTGGCCGCAGGATTTGTTGAGGTTAGGTTAAGAAGATAAGAATTTTAATGTTGTGTGCCGTTGGATTAATTTTTAATAGATCCAATGGTTGAAAAACATGATGGAGAGGGGCAGGAGACAATTTAGTTGGAGAGGATCCAAACCCCTTTTTGGGGTGTTATCTTTTCTATTTAGAACTTTTTTAGGGTAAAAACTTTTTTTCAACTTTTCATGCTTTATCTACTTTTCTGATTACTTTTCATGTCTTTCTTCATCTTTTCTAGTATCTAATTTACTTTTGAAGGACTATTGAACTTTTGAGGTGGCCTCTAGGGTGCAAGTGTGGATTGGGTCTTGCACCATGCAAGGGTGAAAATCACCTGTTATAACAGGTTTTTTACCTGCTGGAAATAAAATTGAAAAAATAAAATAAAAATGAAGTTTACAAAAACACCCGTAATCTTCTCCTTCTCTCTCTACCTCTCTCCCCCAACCAATGATGTTGTACCCGCAGACCACTATGGCGCCCAAAACTCTTCCGGAGCCGTGCTGCCGCCCCCCGTCGCACCTCTAACTTTCCCTTCCCGTACATGTATGTATCTGATGGTGGTGTTGTTGGTCCACGAGGTTTTGGATCCTCAAATCTGGTGGTGGTTCAAATCTTCAAACCCATATACAAATTCTCATATCAAAAGTTTCAACCTGGGTTTTGTTTTATGGGCACAGTAAAGATCGTTTCCCAGATCCTCGCCGGAAAACGAACACAAACTCGGATCCTTCGCCGAAAAACCCCACACGAACCCAAATCTTCTGTCGAAAAAATGCATCGCCGGAGAAACACAGACCTAGATCCCCAGCCACCGGAAAAACACGCATGAACCCAAATCCATGTCGGCTCCACCAGGAAGACTCTCTGCTTCTCCTCGTCGGATCCAACATCCACACGGTGCTCACTGGCGAAGGACCCTATAGAGCAGCAGTTTCCCTGAACGAGCCTTACCTTGTTCTAAATGTCCACACCTTGTTAGAAGGGATTGAGATACAAGATGAAATAAAGATGGATGTTCTCGCATAAAACATTGGTCCATGACCAAAGATGCACCTGCACTCAGTTACGAGTACGACCATTCCGATCTGATTTCGTTCTAGCTTGTTGGCTCACCCCCTTTCAACGGTGGCTCTTGATGAACAACGGTGCTTGCGGCAACAGAACTCAGCCACTTTGTTGGAACCAAGAGCAAGGGCTTTTTAATCATAGAGTTATTAAATGTTAAATATATTAAAAATCTATATAACCAAAAAACCCGGTTTCCAATCACCCTCAGTGACAGGTGTTGTGATTCTATTGGGCCTTACATGTCTGGCAGCGGTGCAAGACCTATTGGGTATTGCACCTTATACTCTACCAACTTTTGAGCATACTTTTTGATAGTTTAAAGTTTGAAAACCCAACATAATTCTTTTTTCTCCATCTATTTAATCCCTCCAACCACCCACATTCGAAGCTTTTTGTTCATCATATATTCTTGAAGGTTTCTCTGCTCTCTCTGCTACGATGATTTTCCCAGCTTCAACAATGGCATTTTCGTTTCGCAATCGCCTCATTCTTACTCATCTCCTTCAATCTGGTTCGTGATTTGTGTTCTCTGATTTGCTATATGGTTCTGGTTTTCAACGCTGCCTCCAGATTCGCTTCTAATCGCAATTCAGGTTCTCACTGGTTTCTGATTTTCGATTTCTGGTTCTGGTTTTGTGCATCGAGATTTTGCCTCTTCTCCACTTTGTGATTTCGGATTTCTCAACGAAGGTCACGAGGGAGCCGGAGGTTGTGGAGTTTTACCACTCACTGATGAGGAGAGAATCACAGTCCTGACGGGAGCTGAGTTCCGGCGTGCCGGAGGTGCCGGCGGCGGCGGAAAATCCACGTGACGTGATCGGAGAGATTGAGAACCGCTCAACTCACCTGCTAGCAGTATCCGTTTCTATCCTTTTAGCTGAAATTTCGGTTTTGCCACTGAGCATTTATGTGTGTCAGTGTCAAGTTCTTACTTTAGTTTGATATGGATTTCTGATTAGTGATTACTTAACTAACACATACTAATTGTTCCAATAAATTAACTTTTCATAGATACTACACATTGATAATTTGGAGCCCATAACCATAATTATGGTCCCAAATTGTGAAGTCACTTTGTGGAATTTCAATAAATTTTTGAAATGGTAAATGGGAAAAAGAAGTATCAATGAATTCTGAAGAGAGTAATTCTGTTGAACTTTTGTTTTCAGATCAAAACTGATGTGGAAACACAAGGAGATTTCATTAGATGCTTAATCAAAGAAGTGGAGGGTCTGCATTTACTGACATTGAAGATGTGGTACTCTTTGTTAAATGGCTTAATGATGATCTCTCCTACTTGGTACTTGATTTCATGTTACTTTATCACTTATCCTTCTAATCTGCATTGAGATTTAAGATTAAAGAGAAATATTTTAATGGTTTTTTGTTGTTCTTTATTTTCTGTCAGGTGGATGAAAGAGCAGTGCTGAAACACTTTGATTGGCCGGAGCAGAAAGTCGACGCTCTACACGAGGCTGCGTTCGGGTATTTTTATTTGAAGAAGTTGGAATCCGAGGCTTCATCCTTCCGCTATGATCCTAGGCAGCCATGTGGTCCAGCACTCAAGAAGATGCAGGCTCTGTTGGAAAAGTATGTGAATTTGTGAACTCTTTCCATCTTAAAATGTGAATTGAATGCAGAGTCTTGTAACTGACTTTGTCTCAAAAAAATGGGTTATAACAGATTAGAGCATGGGGTTAATAATATCTCAAGAATGAGGGAGGCAGCAACCAATAGATACAAAGTCTTCCAAATACCAGTACATTGGATGCTTTGTAAGATTAAGATTTGATCAATGGTTACATCTCTATATTTTGATGATAACAATTAAGGTTTTTGAGGATGAACAATTATGGTTCTCTAACGTTTGTCGTTTATAGTTGTGACAAACAGGTTCTGATTCTGACCCAAGCCAATTCAATCAGAAGAAGAAGACCCAAGGGTAACCAAAAGAGAGTTCTAAAGCTCACCATGTTCGTTCAGAACAGTGGCAAATCCTTCAGAAGTTCTGAAGATAGAAGCTCTCAAGAGGTACTGAAGAACCGGAGTCACAAGTTCTGAAGACCAGATGTTCCAGAAGGAACGGTCCTGAAGTAGAAGACTCAAGTTCTGAAGACCTGCAAGAAGTTGGCTCTGAAGACCCAAGCTATTCTAGCTCTGGCGTTCAAAAGTTCTGAAGAACTTGTCCAGAAGCAGAAGTTGCAAGGTCAGAGGATCCAAGCTTCCGTCTGACTCTGATCAGAATCTTCACCAACGTGCATCTGAAGCACTCCAGATCATAAGTCAGCTGGTGAAAGGACAGGTCGCTGTCATAGTACACATCGTACTGTCATAGCCTGTCCGCCACCTACCTCGTTCAGCCTAGCAGTCTGATATTACAAGATTGCCACTCCAACGGACAAAACCCTAGAAACGACTACACCAATTGCCTTGGAGTATATAAGGGCTGAAGATAGAAGAAAGAAGACAAGAAACTTTGCTGATATTTTGAATCCATTCTAACCGATCTCTTAGCAATATTTCTTCATTGTTCTTGAACATCGGAGTTTACCATTAGCTGTTCAGAAGCATTTCTTGTAAATCCAAAACCTTTTACAAACACTTTGTAAAGTTCCTTAAGAGACCAAGGTTGGTCGGATCTTAAGAGGACTGAATCAAGTTTGGTTCAGTGTTTAGCTAGTCTTGAGAGGATCGGTAGATCAGCTTCTTGAGAGTATACTAGTGAGAAAATCAGTGTATTGTTAGTCACTTTGCAGGTTGCAAGTGCAGTTGTAACATTCATTGATTTTAGTGGATTGCCTTCATCAGAAGAAGGAAGAAATCACCTTCACGGGTGGATTGGATTAGCTTGAGCTTTTATCTCAAGTGAACCAAGATAAAATACTTGTGTTCTCTACTTCATATTCTTTAGCACCTAGTTCTTATCTTTAAGTTTGTCAAAACTTAAACAGGGGAAAACTTTTGTTCAAAAACTCTATTCAAACCCCCCTTTCTAGTGTTTTTCGCACCTTCAATTGTCATCAGAGCTCCGGTTCTGATTTATACACTTAACAGTGATCAGTGATCCAGAACCTAGTGTGAAAAACAACGATGGCCCAAGCCAATACTTCCGCTGACAACAACAACAACAACAACCAACTCAGAGCACCAGTCTTTGATGGTGAAAAGTTTGAGTACTAGAAAGATAGAATCGAAAGTTATTTCCTTGGCACTGACCCAGATCTCTGGGATATGGTCATGGAAGGCTATACTGATCCAGTAGATGCTTCATGCCCGCACTAAAATGACTGACGCTCAGAAGAAGCGTTTCAAGGATCATCACAAGGCGAAGTCCATGCTGTTCAGTTCAATATCATATATTGAATATGAGAAGATCTCTGACAAAGAAACAGCAAAATCCATCTATGACTCCTTGGTCATGACGCACGAAGGAAATGAAGAAGTTAATGAGACTAAGGCTCTTGCTCTCATAAAACAATATGAGCAGTTTAAGATGGAATATGGTGAAACAATTGAGGAGATGTACTCAAGGTTTCAAACTCTGATTGCTGGAATCAGAGTGCTAAACAAGAGCTACTCTACTGGTGATCATGTCAAAAAGATCATCAAAAGTTTGCCTAAGGAGTGGATGGCTTTTGTCACTGCATTGAAGCTCTCCAGGAATCTGAACTCCTTGAAGCTAGAAGAGCTTGTAAGTCATCTCAGAAGCCATGAGATTGAACTCAAAGAGCACAAGCCTCAAAGGAAAGACAAATCTATTGCTCTTAAGTCAAAATCTGACAAGGCGAAAGCGTATCAGGCAGAAGAGGAAGATTCATCTAAAGAATTATCAGATGCTTCTGGTGATGAAGAGCTATCCCTTCTCACAAAGAGATTGAGCAAGCTCTGGAAGAACAGACAAAGCAAGGGCAAAGGACCGAGGAAAAGTAAAGGAAGATTTGAATCTTCATCTGGTCAGAAGAAGTCCTCTGGGAAGGAAGTCACTTGCTTCGAGTGCAAGGAATCTGGGCACTACAAGAGTGACTGTCCCAAGCTAAAGAAGGACAAGAGACCAAGAAACGTCTTCAAGAAGAAAGCTCTTGTGACCTTTGATGCAACTGACTCTGATGAAGCTGAGTCAGAAGAAGATGAAGCTGTGGAAGCTCTGATGGCTACCACTAGCAGAGATTCTGAAGCACATGATGATATGATAGCTTCAGAAGATGACTCAGACTCTGAGAATGACGATGAGGTATTCTCTAATTTTTCTCCATCTGAGCTAAGAACTGCATTATCTGAAATAATGGAGAAACATGATGTGCTTTTAAATAAACATAAAGAGCTTAAAAGAAAATATGTTGTTAAAACTAGTACATCAGAAGTTCATGAGAAGTCAGTCTCTGGACTCATTGAAGAGAACTATTCTCTTAAAAATGACAACTCTGTTCTTCGTGCTAAAAATACCATGCTAGAAGATCAACTTGCATCATCTGATGTTAAGCATGAAACTCTATATGAGAAAGTGTTTCAAAGGTTCCTAGCCAAAGGCATAGACAGAAGTCTTATGGCTTCAATGATCTTTGACATAAGCAGAAATGGGAACAGTGGTCTTGGCTACTCCCAACCTATGAGAGGTTAGCCATCTGAGCTCAAACGTGAACCTTTGCATAAGCATTTTGTTCCCGCCGGTGCTGTCATTCCAGAAAAGGTTACACCCAAGGTGGTAAAACCAAAGGGAAAATTTAAACTTGACATGTCTAAATATTATAATCAAGTTCCCTTGTATTATCCTCCTGTTGCACCCAAAGTTCCGAGAACTTCTGGGAAAACTAACAAGAAAGGACCCAAGTTATGGGTACCTAAGACAAAAATTATTCCTGTTGCAGATATCTTATGCAGCTCAGTTAAAACACCTGTCATGGTACCTGGACAGTGGATGCTCGCGACACATGACGGGCATAAGGTCTATATTCCAAAAACTGACGCCACTTAAGTCAGGAGGAGACGTTGGCTTTGGAGGAAACCAGAAGGGAAAGATCTTTGGAAAAGGTTCCATAGGAGATGGAAAAACTCCAGTTGTTAATGATGTACTTCTGGTGGAAGGATTATTGCATAACTTGCTCTCCATAAGCCAAATAGCTGACAAAGGTTATGATGTGATCTTCAATCAAACCTGCTGTAAAGTTGTCAGTCAAACAGATGGATTTGTTCTGTTTTCTAGGAAGAGAAGAAATGACATCTACAAAATCAAATCTTCTAAACTGCTATCTCAGAATGTCAAGTGTCTCATGTCCGTTAATGATGAGCAATGGGTTTGACACAGACGCCTAGGGCATGCAAGCCTCAGGAAGATCTCCCAACTAAGCAAGCTAAACCTTGTCAGAGGATTGCCTCGTCTGAAGTTCTCATCAGAGGCTCTGTGTGAAGCTTGTCAGAAGGGAAAATTCACCAAGAAGCCTTTCAAAGCAAATAGTGTGGTATCTACAACAAGACCCCTTGAGCTACTTCACATTGATCTCTTTGGACCAGTGAAAACTGAATCCATTGGAGGAAAGAAGTATGGGTTCGTCATTGTGGATGACTACAACAGGTGGACATGGGTAAAATTCTTAAGGCACAAGGATGAAACACACATTATGTTCACAAACTTCATTACCTAAGTTCAGAAGGAGTTCCAAACTTCGGTGAATACTGTCAGAAGTGATCGTGGTGGAGAATTTGAGAACAAAGCTTTTAAAGAATTGTTCAATTCTCAAGGGATCTCTCACAACTTCTCCTGTCCTCGCACTCCTCAACAAAATGGAGTTTTTGAAAGAAAGAACAGAACTCTTTAGGAGATGGCTCGCACCATGATGCAAGAATCAAGTATGGCCAAGCACTTCTGGGCAGAAGCAGTCAACACTGCATGCTATATCCAGAATAGAATCTCCATCAGACCAATTCTGGAGAAGACTCCTTATGAGTTGTGCAAAGGAAGACAACCTGATATCTCTTACTTCCATCCCTTTGGGAGTACTTGCTACATGCTCAACACAAAGGAGCAATTGGGTAAATTCGATTCTAAAGCTTTAAAATGTTATTTTCTTGGTTATTCTGAAAGATCTAAAGGTTTTAGAATTTATAATGTTGACCATCAAACTGTTGAGGAATCTATCCAAATTAGATTTGATGACAAGCTTAGCTCAGAAAAGTCAAAGTTGTTTGAAAGATTTGCAGATCTCAGCCTTGATCCATCGGAAGCAAATCAACCAAAGGACAGCCCAGAGGATGTTGCTCCAGAGGCAGAAGCACCAGAAGATGCTCCAACAACTTCTGATCAACTTCAGAAGAAGAAGAGAATAGCTGCCTCTCATCCAGAAGAACTGATTATTGGCAACAAAGATGCTCCTGTCAGAACTAGGTCCATGCTCAAACCTTCAGAAGAGACTCTTTTGAGTCTGAAGGGACTTGTATCTCTCATTGAACCCAAATCAGTTGATGAAGCTCTTGAAGATAAAGGTTGGATTCTGGCAATGCAAGAAGAGCTAGATCAGTTCACCAAGAATGATGTCTGGTCCTTAATGCCTAAACCCAAAGGTTTCGATGTCATAGGAACCAAGTGGGTATTCAGAAACAAGCTGAATGAAAAAGGAGAAGTCACGAGAAACAAGGCAAGACTGGTAGCTCAAGGCTACAGTCAACAAGAGGGGATCGATTACACTGAGACCTTTGCCCCTATGGCAAGGCTTGAAGCTATAAGGCTACTGATCTCATTCGCAGTGAATCACAACATAATTCTTCATCAGATGGATGTCAAGAGTGCCTTCCTCAATGGCTACATTTTAGAGGAAGTGTATGTCAAGCAACCTCCTAGCTTTGAAGATGACAAGCATCCAGAGCATGTCTACAAGCTAAAGAAGTCGCTCTATGGACTGAAACAAGCTCCCAGAGCTTGGTATGAAAGGCTCAGCTCCTTTCTTCTGAAGAATGGTTTTGTAAGGGGTAAAGATGATGCAGGCTGAGTTTGAGATGAGTATGATGGGAGTACTCAAGTACTTCCTGGGAATTCAAGTTGATCAACGACCAGGAGTCACTTATATCCATCAGAAGAAGTACACCTTGGAACTTCTGAAGAAGTTCAACATGAGTGACTGCAACATCTCTAAGACTTCAATGCATTCAACATGTATTCTTGAGAAAGAGGAAGTTTCCTCTAAGGTTTGTCAGAAGCTCTATCGTGGAATGATAGGCTCTCTTCTTTATTTAACAGCTTCCAGACCTGATATATTGTTTAGTGTGCATCTCTGTGCTAGATTTCAATCAGATCCTAGAGAGACTTACTTAACAGCTGTTAAGAGGATCCTCAAATATCTAAAGGGAACCACTAACCTTGGCTTGATGTATAGAAAAACATCAGAGTATACACTTTCAGGTTTTTCTGATGCTGATTTTGCTGGAGACAGAGTGGAAAGGAAAAGCACCTCCGGAAGTTGTCGTTTCCATGGAGCAAATCTTGTCACTTGGTCAAGCAAGAGACATAACACAATTGCTTTATCAACTGCAGAGGCAGAATATGTCTCAGCTGCCACTTGCTATACACAAACCATATGGATGAAGAATCATCTGGAGGACTATGGTTTGTTTCTGAAGAAGATTCCTATCTTCTGTGACAACACAGCTGCCATCTCCCTCAGTAAAAATCCCATTCTACACTCAAGAGCAAAGCACATAGAGGTAAAGTATCATTATATTCGAGATCATGTTCAGAAGGGCACTCTATCATTAGAGTATGTTGATACTGACCATCAATGGGCAGATATCTTCACTAAGCCCTTAGCAGAAGATCGGATTTTATTTATTATTGAAAATCTGAACATGGACTTTTGTCCAGAGTAAGGTATTTTCAGAACCTCTGACCATGGTGCTTCTGAAGCCATCAGATGTTACCTATTCAGAAGGAACTCGATCAGAAGCACTTAATCCACCAGTTAAACTTCTGTGGTAGACAACAATACACGTGTCACTTCTTTTGTGACATAGTTCCTTGTTTCGCGTGGTGTATCTGCTATAATGATGATACCTACTCTCTTCCACTGTGCTATTTTCTGACTAATTATTTTACAAACCGTTGATCTTGCTTTTTGCATTAAGCTTCTTAAAATCTCAACGGTTACAATTAAACCCACTATACGCACGATCTCACACACGATCTAATCCACACACTTACTAAAACGGTTTTCATAACTCTTGTGTGCATTGCATTTCATTCACTCTTCTCCCTCCAATATTTCCCTTCTCTCTGAACCCTAAACCTCGCATTCTTGAGAATCATGGGCAAATCAAGGAAATCGAAGGAAAATGTTACTGCTTCTTCCAAACTGACTGTCGAAGAGCAAGAGAAGCAAAGATTTGAAGAAGCTCAACAAATTCTGAACACGGCCAATGCGGTCACCTGCGTCAAGAAGATCGAAGAACTGGTTGTGTGTAATGAGGCAAGAGTGGACTTCGACAACCTGGCTAAACATAGGTTTGACATCAGGGATCAAGTCGACTTGCAAGGTTGGACTGGCCATTTCAATAGGCTCTATGGTCCTATCTATTACAAGTTAGTTGTGGAATTCTGGAAGAATGTTGTCTGCAACGACTACTATGTCGTTTCTCATGTATTGGATAAGAAGATTGTTATCTCTGAGGAATCCATTGCAAAGTTACTGGGAATGGCGTTCCAACAGGGCAAGAGAATCAAGAATGTGGACGCTAATGTTCCTGGCATGAGGAAATTAGTAAATAAGGTCATTTATGACAACTGGTCGGAGAAGACAAAGTATGCCATAAAGGAATTGAAGCCACAAATGAAGATCTGGCAGAAGATTTTCATGTACTGCATTCACCCCAGAACTGGAGGAACTGATTACCTCAATGCAACTCAGAAGGTAGTCATGTACTATATATCTAGGGGTGAGCCTGTGTGTCTTCCATTTCTGCTCTTCAACTATCTAAAAGAATGCGTTGAGAAGTCAAGGACTACTGCAATTGAGACCAAGAGGTCTATCTCCTACATTCCTTATGGCAGGCTGCTCTCAGATATTTTCACTCAGAACAAACTGGTTAAGACTCTGTCTGACCTAGGACTTCATGAGGATCTGGCTATGTCCATTGGAGATGCTCTCAATGGGACTAAGTTGAAGAGAATGCAGATCATTGACAAAGTTCAAGTTGAACCTGAAGAAGAATCATCTAAAGAAGTTCGTCGGAAGAACCACCCTGTTGATGACTATCCTCTCTGGTCTAAGAAGGATAATCCAGCCAACATTCTGGAATATGTGAGAATGCTCAGAAGTAAGGGAGATCCAATCACTCTCGAGGAATTTATCAAAAGTCTTCCTGATAGTCTTCCTGAGGTACCAACAAGGAAGTCCAAGAGAACAACTAGCAGCAAGCCTTCAGATCCCAAGGGCAAAGGGAATTTGATAGAGAAAACCAAGAAGATGAAAGCTGCATCAAAATCTGTGGTCATCAGGGAACCAATTCCAGAACCCTCTCCTAAAAGAACTCTAGTGGAGTCACCTCAGAAATCTCAGCTGATAGCTCTAAGAGCTCTATGGCTTCCTCCATTGGAACTCAAGAAGAAGAAGATGACACCAACAGAGAAGGAGCTGTTCACTCTAACTCTGAAGAAGATTCACCTAGAAGGAATGTCAAGAGGAAAGCTGTCATGGAAGAATCTTCTGGTGAGAAAACTGAAGATGATGATATTCCTCTGATCAAGAGGCAAAGAGTTCAGGTAATTCAAGTTGAGGAGGAAGTTGAGCAGGATGATAGTGAGATTATTGGGCATGTGCTCCAAGTTATAAGGGAATCTTCTGAAGCTGAAGAATCCACCGATTCTGATGAAGCGCCCATAGCCAAGCGGAAGAAACTGCCTCTGAAGGGTCCACTTCAGAAGAAGGAGCCAGAACCAAAGCAAGCATCTGAGAATGCTTCAGAGGTACAAAGAGAAAGGAGATCAAAGATAGCCTCTGATCCTGCAAGGACTGCCAGACTCACCAGATCTACCATCCTCAGAGATTCAAGTAAGGAACTTACTGGAAGCATTAATTTAGATTCTGCTTTAGTAGTTATTCCTGAACAACAAAGAATTAGAGGTCTCTATGACTTATGACGTGCAAAATCATGTTGGAAACAATCTTATGATTAATATTAATTGTATTTCTAAATATTTTTTATTTGGATTTTTAAATTTTATTCTCAACTAAATTTTGTAAATAGAAAAAAGTCATTGTCAAATCTCTTGTATTGATTTTACAATTCATTTATGTTTAATAACTAATTTTGAAATAAAGAATATCAAAGAAAAAAGTGAAGGGATATGGTTAGATGTTAAAACCCTTTGTTTTGGTTGCAAATAAAATTCATTTAATATTGTAATATTGTATAATATGATACAATATTGTTTTGATTTTAAAAAATAGAAAAAAACCGTGCATCACACGGGTTACAACCTAGTTCCTTACAAGGCCTTTTAGTTTTTTCTTTGACTTGGTATTTTGTTGTATTAGGCTAAACAAACGGAATAGTCACAAAAAAAAGAACGGAATGAAATACTAGACATTAATAAAACAAGCTAATGAAGTTGGAATGAGAAAGCAACATGTCTTGAACTCCATCAGAAATCACACTCGATGAAAGGGTAATTTTTCATCCAAACCTCTCTTTTGAGGTGGAGAAGTGGAATCAGTGGCGGATCTAGGATTGTCGTGGAGCCTGGGCAAGGTTAAGTCTGAGTTTAACTGCTCACAGCTGACGTCTGATCTAAGATTTTAAATTGTGATCGCAGTTGCAGGTGTTGCGGTTGCACGCATTGCAGTGTTGCAGCGTCAATAACATGTTACAATGACAAATATGTCTCATTCTCAATTAAACATTTTGTTTCGAACGGGTGCGGTTTTGTTAAATAAAGTTCATCGAGCTCACATCGACCAAGAGTTTAAATGTTAAAATTGTTTTAGACTGTGTTTGGTTTAGGGTTTCAGAGGAGGGGAGAGATTTTAATCTAGGAGAAGGAAAGGGAGGGGAGGAATTTTAAGTATTGTTGTGTTTGGTTAAGTGAGGAGAGGGGAGGGGAGGTAGGGAAAATAACTTTTTTTTTGTTAGAGAGGAGGATCATTAAAACATATTTACCTTTAACTGTTATTAATGTGTTAAATCAACTTTATATTTCCTTTTAATCAACGACCATAAATGATTTTCCATCAATATGTTGGCAAACTCACCCTATTAGACTAGTGAAGACAACAATCATAAAACTTAGCAAATGAGGTGTGTATGAGATGTGATATATGATAAGATGAGAGAAATAGAAATAAAAAGAGGTGAAAATGGAGTGTTTAAAAAATGAGGTGTGTATATATCATTACTCCTCGATTAAATAAAGATATGTCCCAAAAAAACAGACATCAACAAAAGATGTGGGGGAGCGCAAGCAAGAAAGATCGAAAGGTAGTGGTCCTGTGAACCAACAAAAGATGTGGGGGAGCGCAAGCAAGAAAGATTGAAAGGTAGTGGTCCTGTGAACCATGAGGGCTAGGCGAAAAGTCAAAAGACAGCTTTGCTGATTTTTCTTATCATCATTTTAGAAAGAGAATTGCTCCATCATGCTTATATTTAAAAGTGCAAGACTCATCATCAATCAATATTTCCCGATAAGACACCAACAGAAGTATTATTATAAGCAAATTTAGTACAGAATTACATTTGAGCAGAATCAAATTTGCCATAAATAAATTCCAATGATTCCAAGTTGGATAACATGTCCTTATTCATGATGAATATACACAACTTACAATTATCAACTAGCTTGCAAGGCTGTAACCTAACAAGTTTTGAATCTCCCCATTATCATCAGCACCACAAGCGCAATTGCGACTGCATCACTCTGCATTTGTCAACAATTTCGCGATGTACTGACTGAACTTTAATTTATACAAATATCTATGAACGAACACACATTACTCACTGATCATTAATCCAACAATCCCCTAGGAATCAAATCATGACATGATCACAGTCTCAAGCGATGTGGTTTGAGAGACTTGTAAGTTACAGGCTCAGATGGTGCACTAGATGCTTTAGAAACAGAGGATTCACCCTCTTTCTGCCAATACCCTTTACAAGGAACATAGCTTAAACTCTGTTGATTCTGGCATGGCTTCACCTTACACTTAAAATCATAGCATTCTTTCGGCGACTTCTGATTCGAAAGCCCGGGAATGCAATTCTTAGAAACATCAAGAACCTTAGACTTAATCAGCTTCCAACATTCAGGTCCAACTTCAGTGAAATAGTTATCAGAAAGTGAAAAATTCCCATTGTTACGTATCCCCGGAAGAACACAAACACTCTCCGGAACCTTACCATAGAACTTGTTCTGAGCCAGATTCAGAAACCGAATCTTCTCCAAACAAGCAAATGACTGAGGAATAGGACCAGTCAAGTGATTGTTACTCACGTCGAACACGGTGGCTCTCTTCAGGTAACCAATTTCGTACGGTAAGCAACCGTCAAATTGGTTACCGAGGAAGAGAACCTCCGTGAGCGTCTTCGAGGCGTTCCCGATGCTTTTCGGGATCGGACCGGTGAGCAGGTTGTTGGCGAAGGTGAGATACCTTGCCGGCGTTGACCCGAAATTCTCCGGGAGGTAACCGGAGAATTGGTTGTTGTTGATGAAAATGACATCCAAGTTGAGGTTAAACAGTTGCGGCGGAACCGCGCCGTGGTAGCGGTTGAACCTGATATCCAAGAAGATCAACTGCTTGGAGCTGAACTTGAGAACATCCATCGGAAACTCGCCGGAGAATTTGTTGTTGCTGATGTCGAGCTCGTAGAAGTAGGTGAACTTGAGGATTTCGCTCGGGACAGCGCCGGAGAAGTTGTTGGAGTTCACGTGGAAGAATGTGAGTTCCGGGATGCTGTCGAGGATGCCGTAGAGGGAGAGAGCGTTGCCGTTTTTGCCGGAGACGCCGGCGGTGTTGAGGTCGATTCCGGCGACGGCTCTCTCGTTGGAGTTTGGATATATGCCGCATCGGATGCCGTTGAATTGGCAGGTGTCGGTTTGGCTGTTCCAGGTTTTGGTGTAGCAGTTGGGGTCGTCGATGTTGGCGGCGAATTTGAGGAGGACGCGGCGAGCTTTGTCTAAACGGCTGAGTGGTTTGGGTGGGGGAGGTGGGCAGCTGGCGGGGGAGGGGGCAGGAGACGGGCCACCGCTGCCTCCGCCGCCACTACCGATGATGATTTCGAGTGCTTTTCGTTCAGTTTCGGGTTCTGATTGTTCCAGACCTAGGGCTTCTCTTTCTGAAGCTGCTATGTGTTGGGAATTAACTTGGAGGTGAAAATGAAGGAAGAAGAGAGCAAATACTAAGAGTGAGAAGAAGCTCAGGGACTTGGTTTCTATCATTTTTCTGTGTTGAGTCAACTGCAGAGGGTGTTGTGTTGAATTATTGATTTAGGAAAGGTTATTGTGAGATGAGGTCTGTTGGAAATGGATCATTTGTGTGTGTATATATGAAGGTGGGAAAGTGATGCCTCTGGAAGAAAAGTCTGCAGTCTGCACACTTGTGAGGAGCTTTCATTTCAATACTTTTGTCTATGGGTGGTGGTTCGAAGAATCTCAGAAACTTACAAAATGGGAAAAAGCAAATGAAAATAATTAAGCAGCCACTGGCAGATTTTGACACTGGTTTTGGGGCTTTTCTAAATGGGGCCTCTAGTATGCACAAATTTCTTTTTACAAAGTTACATAAGGGCCTTTATACTTGCTAGTAGAGCAGGTCAATTCTTTTCTTTTCTTTTTTAAGAAAAAAGATTGTTCAAATTTGATCCAAATCAATCCTAATAATTACACACACAAATGATAGGTAGTGTTTGCGATAATATTTGGTAAACAAGCATTCTCCAACTCGACTGGAAAAAGTTTAAAATTAAGAGTTCTTTTGGGAAAACGTTTTGCCAAAGTATTGTGTGCAAAGTATATGTTTTTCGACTTAAGCAAAGTTACAAAGGCAGTCAACGATTCAAAAGAAATAAAACTCGAATTGCATTGAACTTAAACAAGTACAGAATACAAAAGGGAAATTTGAAAAGCAAAAGTTACATTAAGCAAAGAACTCGACATGATATCAAACTAAACTTAAATACAAAGCAAAGCGCCAAGGCATGAATCATAAATCTTTGGTTCTGCAACATACTTGTTCATCATCACGTTAGGCTCTTGAAGTCTCTTTGATGCGGACATGTGAGCTTTTTAGTAATTTTTTAGAGTCAAGTTGGAACCCTTTTTCTGAATGATCTTCTCCTATTTATAGTGCTTCATTGCTTCACATGTCCTTGGCAGTTTTCCTCTCACACATTCTTGGCAGTTATTCCCTCTGCTATGTGAGTTAGTGGGCCTGAGAATTGGTGCTACGCTCCATGATCTCCTGCTTGTTCCGGAAGTTTCTTGCATCGTGGGGGATTCTGGAAGCTTCTTGCATCGTGGGGGAAGGCATGCATTTCTAACTGCTCATTTGCATCGTGGGGGAAGGTGTGCACTTAACCGCTCTCAACTGCCCACTCTTTCTGTAACCGCTTTGTGCGTTCAGCTGCCACTCCCTTTTGTGGTCGAAATTCATAGTTATGGCTTATTGCCATTTAACTTAGCGTTTTTCATGGGTGCCTCCTTGGCCAAATCTCGACTAGTGTCGATAAACCTTCCTTTGACGAGGTGGTGTCGAGTAACCTTCTCTTGGCGAAATTTTGAGCTAACAGGTAGAAAAATATATGATGAATGAATGATGTTATAGGAAATAATAAGTGATAAGAAGAAAAACATTAATAAAAATAAGGTGAAAGAGAGAACGAGTAAATATATCAAAGTTTGATATAATTATTAGTGTTGTTGAAACTGAGCTAGATCGGTTGGTCGCACCTGGAACTTGGACCTTGGTCGCTCTGGTACATCTATTGCTAGAAAATACATAGTTACTACCCGTTTGCAACACTGGCAGATTTCTTGGACCACTTCCTAGCCTTGCGTGATGCTCTAGCTATTGCACAGTGGTAGACAAGGGTGTATTTTCTTTGGGAAGCTCGCAATAGAGCAACGTTCCAGTCCTGGAATTTTGTACCAGAGGTCACGATTCATAGGCTCTCTTCGCTGATGTCTAGTCTAGTGCAGGAACTGCCCGCTCAACCCACAGTGGCAACCTCAGTTTCGACATGAAGCAAACCCAGGAGCGGTGTGGTAAAGCTGAACTTTGAAGCCTCTGTCAGTGGATAAAATTGTTGCTTTGGGTTGGTGATTCGCAACTGGAAGGGTGAGGTGTTGGCTTCAGCATCAACTCATCCCTTGCACGTTCTATCCCTGGTGGTAGCCGAGTGCATGACTCTTCCTTGGTCCATGATGGTAGCGTCTCAATTGGGCTTCTGGAAGGTGTGTTTTGAGACCGATTGTTTGCAAGTGTTCCAGCGTTGGAAGAAACCACCATATGGGAACTCTTATCTAGCTTTTTTGCTTCGTGAATTTTTTTTGCTTTCTAGTTCTTTTGATTTTGTAGACTTAACTTTTGTACGCGCAATGGCAATTTTGTAGCCGATTTTCTAGTTAGGAATGCCTCTACCTATTCGGATTTTGTTTGGTTAGAGGTTGTTCCTTTGGTGGCTTTAGAATTTATAAACTCAGATGTACTAGCTTCAATGCCTCCTTAGGTTTAATGACATGCAGGTTTTATTTCAAAAAAGAAATTGGTAACGATTTTTTATTGACGATCTAAAACCCATCAAAAATCTAGTTGTTATTGACGTCCTTTCTAAATATTTTCACATATGTTAAAAGTTTATTTTATGATTTGATGTTAAGAGTTTATTTTATAATTTAACAACTCATCATTGGATGTCTGTGTTAAAATTATTGACGATGTATTACCATTAAATTTAAGAAAGATTTAGAGGTAATTTTTTTATATTTGAATTTAATATGAATGAGAATTTATGATGTCATGTAATTTATATAACTAGCAAATGCTTGGTAGTTTGTCGTTGTCGTAGACTATTTCACACTTATAAAATAAGGTGAATGAAGTGGATTGTACACTCTATCAAAGAAATAAGTAAATGAGTAAAATTGAAAAGAGTATCATTCTATTGTCAAATATGTATTTTCTCACTACTTGAGAGCCAAAACTTTACCAAAATGTTGAGAAATTATAGTACAAGCTACTTTTGGTACCTCATTTTATGACAGTTTTTAACTGTCATAAATTGAAAAGTTGGTTATTTTTTACTGTATTTTTTAGTGTATGGTAGTTAATAATCACAACAAATTGAGATGTCTAGAGTGGTAGGCACCATAGAGTGTCGGTCACCCGCTGAAAATTTTATTGAGAAAACACCTTTTAGCACCCATTTTTTAAATTTCTCAATGATGTCTGATTTTATCTCTTCCTAAATTATTTTCTTTTGACATATTTTTTTCTCATATTTTTTTCTTCCTACAATTTAATTAAGACTGTATTATAAATCTAAAATTATAAATTTGAAGTTATATCTTTCTCGCTTATTCATTAAAAAAAATATGCTTAGTTGAATGATTTTACTTGTTAAGTATTTAGATAATTTTTTTATTTTTTATTAGTGTTTTTTATTTAAAAAGTTAGTCTCGGAGACAATGCTCGGTTGACTGTTGACTAGAACAGACCAAACTTTTTTCTAAAAAGAAAAAAGCTTTCTAGCTAGCACCACCCGTTTCCCGCAATATCACGGCTTTTCGAGTCCCACTTGGCATGTGTTCTTCAGCATTTTGTTGAGTGATTTTGATGGAAAATAAAACAAAACACTTTAAAGTTGCGAACAAGACCCAAGATATTTTAAGGGATACAAGCAACAAGAAAATGTCCTCTAATTAGAGGTTTAATATAATATATCCAATGGGTCAATGGGAGCAAATTGAAGCTTCAGACAGGTGCTAGCTACCTAGGGAACTTTTTGTTAACGATAAGAAAATATTGTTCTGTACTTTTTCTTATTGTAATTTGGTTTAGTTAATTAATACATCATTGATTGTTTGGTATGTTAATATTATATAAATTTATCAAAGATCCCATACGTTTGAAGAAAAACTGCAATTTGACAAGCCTATATAAGTGGACTGGACAAATTTAATTTGTCAGCCTACAATGAAAGAGATAACCCAACAAACAATTTCAGATTCTAAGAGGCATAACGTTAGCTGTGTTCTGCCAAGACAAGTTCACATGCCTATCTTTGTCACGCGCATAATAGAGAATGAATGGGATATGAGAGCTGTCAATATGGGTCAGCTCGGCCCATATGGGTCAGCCCGTATGAGTTGGATTGAAAATGGGTTGGGTTGTGTCAACTCGGGGTCTTAACGAGCCAGGAAAATATGAACCCAACCCGGCTCGCTACGAGCTCGCGGGTTGGCGGGCTAGCTCGCGGGTTGAGTGAAATAAATAAAAAAAATAGAGAAAATGGATTAGAAAATGTTTGAAATGTTATAAAAAATAATAATTTCAAAAAAATACTTACAGAAATTAGTACCAACTCATAATAAAGAGATTTATTAACGCAATTACTTTTATCTCACATTTAAAATATAGAAAAAAAATTTAGTTTACAGGTTTTGAGAACACAATTATTTTACTATCACATTTAAAATGAAATAAATAATAGAATAACAATAAATAAAACACAAAAAAACGACTCAAATTTAAAGAAATGAAAATTTCCATTTTCCATCTAAAAATAATCCATAAAACAAACCTGAAATTAAAGACAAATAAAATAATTTTTTTAATAAAAAATGACTCTAACCCGACGGGTTGGCTCGCTTGACCCGCGGGTTGGCCTGTCTAACCCGCGGGTTAAACGAGCCGGGTTAAACTAACCCAAATTCTTTTCGAGCTGGAATTTAACCAACTCAACCCGGTTCATTTAGCCAACTCGTCGAGCTGGCCCACGGATTGGAACCCATATTGACAGCTCTAGATATGATATAGTGATTTAAAGTCTTCATAAAATTGGCTTAATTAATTTACATAAGTATAATACATTTTTTTTCTGAATAATGTAAAAAAATAATTTAATTAGCAAAAAGGGGTACAAAAAAATTTATTTAGCACTATGGGGTACTTTTAGACACTTGGACGCTGAGGTGGATGGGGTCGCTTGAATTCGCAAGTTTTTTTGCGAATTATAAAGAATTTCTGCATGAACGGACTCCCATGATTGCTGACCGAGTGCTTGAATTCGCAATATTTTTTGCGAATTGTTACCTACATGAAACTGACAACCTTATGGTCAAAGGTGGCAGTATTTGTCGGCTGAATTCACAATAAATTCCGCGAATTCATAATGGTTATTTATTTAAATTTCCAATAGTAATATCCAAACTTACGATTCCTTGGTGGTATTGAAGCTTTTATTTGTTTTGGAGGTCCTGTGTTCTACTCCTACTTGGAGCTTTATTGTTTTTTCTCCATCATTTATTTTTTTTCTTTTTTATTTGTTTTCTCAAACCATGCTAGGGAATGCATTATCAATATTTTTTTAAGTATAAGAGATATTTAAGGGCATTAAATTGGCACACATCACATTCAGTTAAAATGATTTTTTTATTTATTTTAATATTTCATGTCATAATTCATATTCAATTATTATGTACATAATCAATTTCTCAATGTTAATGTATTTTTATACGTCTAGAAAAATGTTAATGTGTTTTTAAATTTTCTTTTTGATTATGTGAATTTTATTTTTTTAAAAATTCTTTAAGTTCCTTTTATTTATCAATTAAAAGTCTAAAATAAAATTATAAATTATAAATATAAGATGTGGGAGCGTAAATTAAAAAAAATTATTCAAATTAATGTACATAAATCATTTATAAAAAAGAACATAAATTATCAAATAAATATTTAGAGATAAGTAGAGAAAGAAAATTATTAGTTTCAAGAAGAGTGAATCACCATTTTGGTCCCTGAGAAAGAAGGCACCGGTCATAATAGTCCCTAGAAATCATTAATGGCTAAAAAAATCTCCGTAAGTCTTGACGCCGGTCATAGTAGTCCCTATTTAAGGTGGGCCGTTAGTCCCTGGGACGGAAAATGCCTATGTGTCACGTTATATGCCACGTGGGTTTCAATTTGGTCCCCGATATTATCAATTTAGTCCCTGACAGGTTTTTTTGGTAAATTTAATTGAAGTTAAAAAAAATAAAAATAGAAAATTCTAATTAAATTTAATTAAAATTATGAATTAAAAAAAATTAACCACAATCTTGTTTTTTCAATATTAATTATAGTAAAAAAAAAACCACATCCTTTTTAATATTTATATCTTCAACTTTTTTTCATCATCTTCATCTTCCCACAACAACAAACCCAGAATATTAATTTTATTCACATTCATCTTCATCATTCTTTCATCATCTTCATCTCCAACAACCACAAAAACCCAGAAAAATAAATTACTCACCCTCTCACTCACTCAGAACTCAAAAAAATTACCTAGCCACCACCGATTCACTCAAAAAACAGAGCATGAGGAATAAGAAACCGGGTAGAGAAACAGAGTATGAGGAAAAAGGAAAGAAAACAAAGGGGATAAACAATGAAAAGGCCACCTCCACCTAATACAACAAAAATCCAGATCTTTCTTCTTGAGAATGTAACCGTTACAAGACCACGGATCCCCATCACCCTTCTTTCCGCGTCGTCATCAACCTCTCCAACGCTCGCCGTCATCAACCACCAACGCAACTTCTCCGGCGATGAAAAAATCAGATCTGAGAGAACGGAACCCAGATTGGAGACCTTGTGACAGTGGTTGATCTTTCTTCTTAAAACCCTTCATTATTGTAAGAAGGAGAGAAAAAAAGCATCAAACTTTCGATCTCTTACCTCCACAGAAGCTTCTCCGATCTGTGTTTCCATTGAGGGCTGTGAATCGCAACAGGTCCATCCATTCAGATCTGGATGAAAAATCATATACTCGCCGGATCTCAAATCTGTCAAATGAAGTCTTGATTCCCAAATCCAGAAAAACTAAAACAACCCTAACTTCATCTCTCTCTCTCTCTCTCTCTCTCTCTCTCATGCTGATGCTTCCTGCTCTCACTGCACACACACTTCATGAACACAGAACACTCAAATCCACCCCACCAACACCGAAACCTAGCCACACACAGCCCCCCACCGTAACCCATATCTCCCAATCACCACAACGCCTTACATAACCCCAACCCAGCCACACCCAATTTGAGAAGAAATCCAGGCCCAACATTAACCCCACAACCCATTAGATCAAAAAGAAGATGAAGGGATCAAGAAAGATTCAAAGATATTGGAGGTAGGCGGTTCTAGATCGAAGCTAATCGCAGATCTACTCACCTAGAAGCCTTCACCCGAAGGAGAGGGTGGGAAGAAGAAGAATGAATATGATCAGGAAGAGCAAAAGATGAAGAATGATAAAGATTTGTGGGTGGGAGATCTAGATTTGTTGTTGTTAAGGATGATGATCTTAGATACCTTCTCTCTGTTGTTAATTTTGTTAATTGATTTTTTAAATAATTTAATTATTAGTTTTTATTTTATTTTTTTAATATATATTACGTGGCTGCCACGTGGATGAGCCATGTGTCAATTAAGTGACCAGGTTACTTTTCCGTCCCAGGGACTAACAGCCCACCTTAAATAGGGACTACTATGACCGACGTCAAGACTTACGGGGATTTTTTTAGCCATTAATGATTTCTAGGGACTATTATGACCGGTGCCTTCTTTCTCAGGGACCAAAATGGTGATTCACTCTTTCAAGAAGAAAAAAAACAAATTATAAACTGTTAAACTCTTTTGGTAAAAAAGAAAAGAAAAGAAATAATGATGGAGAAAAAACTATAATGTTCCAAGAAGGAGTAGAACACGGGACCTTCAAGAAAACTGAAAGCCTCAATCCCACCAAGGCGTCGTGCATCTAGTAGAATCTACTGGATATTTAGATATATAGCCTGTATGTATTCGCGAAATTTATTGCAAATTCAGCAGACAATTACTGTCACCTTTGACCAGAAAGTTGTCAGTTTCAGGTAACAAATCGCAAAAAACATTGCGAATTTAAGCGACCTCATCCACCTTAGCGTCCAAGTGTCCAAAAGTACCCCATATTGCTAAATAAAATTTTTTGTACCCCTTTTTGCTAATTAAATTATTTTTTTACATTATTTTGAAAAAAAGAAATCGTATAATACAGTATAGACCTATTCAACGTTAGCCACCTATTCAAATTCTAACAACTTCAAAACTAAAACATCCAGCAACAACAAATGCAAAGGTGTTCTCTAACACACCCCCACAAGATGAACGTAACCACTCCAATCTTGGATTTTAGAAAGTTAATTGTGGAGTGGAGTGGAGAAGCCCATCTTGATTTCCTCCGATTGAAATGATCTTTGAATATTTATTCGCAAAATTGATTAAGAGATGACAAGTTAAAATGACTACTAGTTTGTGATCATTTTAGAGATGGATGACTGAGAAGAAGGTTATGAACAATTTTTTTTTTTCCGTTGATTGTGGTGGGCTCAGCAGCCCAAATTACAAGCCTCTAAAATAAATAGTTGAGGCACTATCAGCTAGAAACGGAATCATAAAAAACTAGGAAGCGAATCAAAAATACAATGGCCCAAATCCTGACTCATCCCATGCTTATATAGCTAGCATATCCGCCATTGAGTTTGCTATCAACAATTAAACAATCAACTATTAGGAAATAAATTGAGAACATTATTTGATTTCGCTTATTTAAGAGTCATCATTGTCTCAACATATTCCTTAGGCTCCATTTTATCACCTGTAAAACCGACCAAGTAACTTCATAGAAAATAAGATTATCATCAATAAATTTCAATGCTTTGAAGAATTTTTAAAATATCACATTACTAAAACTTTCAGGATCTAAAACACTCCTCGTATCTCTGCGTTTGCAACACTCGTCACATCACTAGAACTTTCAGAACCTTCGTCACAATCTTCAAGTACTTTTTTTCCAGCATTTGAAGAACTTCTTCATCTAGAAAATCCCGTAACTATGGAATAACTAATTAAAGGACGTGTGGCTCCATTAGCAGAATTTATTTCATCACTCTACGTTGGTGAGTAACTTTTTTTTCCTTCGGAAAACTTGTGAGTAACTTTTGTCTTTTTGTTTTACATTTTTTTAATCTTCCTTCCTTTTTTCAGGACGAGGAGTAACATCTTGGCTATATTTTTCTAAGACTAATGTCGGTTATTTCTTCAACCTCTATCTCATTTATTTGGGATCCAAGATCTCTCCTTTCACTTTTATTAAAATGAATTCTTTCTTCATCAAGACCTATATTGAAATACTTCAATTCGTCAACTTTCCATCTCAGATTAACTACTCTATTTGTAAAGTTCAAACGCACGATTGATTTATAAATTCTCTAACCCTATGTTTTGAGGAGTATTGAATAATAACAACGTTCTTAACTACCTTATCACAAATTTCTTTTAAAGATCTGATGTTCTGCATTTTCAGGGAAACCAACGTCTATGCTCCCTATCGTTCAAAGAATCGGTACCATCGTCCAAATATCGTATCGTCCTCTGAACTCAACATGGTATGCAGTTTACAATGTCCAACCATACACCGACCAGTTAGTCAAAAGTACCATTGCACTTAGTTGAAGAAACAAAAAAGAATTGTTGAAGAAACTAAGGCGCTCCTAAGAGACAAGTGGCTCGAGGAAAGCGAAATTATCACGTGAGCTATAAAGAAGCTAGTTGAGCATAGAGAGAAAAGGTGAAAGCATAAAGTTGTCACATCGAGTCAAATCCGACAGACACCTACCAACCCTAGACTTTCACTCGAAAAAAAGAAGATCCACTCCTCGAGATATCCTACATTAAATGGTAAATTTAGAAGTTTATATTAATTTAAGAAAAATTTAATGTATTTGAATTAATTTAACTACATTACTAAAACTATGTATTTTTTTTTATAAATAGGAATATAGATAGTAAAACGTTTACATGTGGGTAATGTAGATGCGAATAACATAAAATGTGTATAACAAAATAGGAAGAAACAAAAGAATGACTTTTTGTTTTGTTTTGGTCAAGACCAAACTTAAGAATGAATAATGGAGTAGTTCTTCTTTTTAATGTTTGGGCCAATAAAGTGCGGTCTCCATCTCTAAAGGGACATGATACAACATTACAACTGTCAATTATGTAGTTATGCATGCGGAGAAATTGATAAAGAGTAATATTAATTCATTCACATATATTAAACATTTTATGTGGTCTGATCATTTTCACTTTTTATTATATTTCTCGTTATTTTTTTTATCACATCATCTATCATATATTTTATTTTTCTCTATTATATATCTTGTTATCTCTCACTTAATGTGATCTGATTGTAATGAGAGTGTAAAATGAACATTATTAAAAGATAAACCCGTGAAAGTTTTGTTAGAGCGAAGGAGACAAATCTTGTCAAGTTGCTTATGATGATGATTGTGCAAATAATTGAACAATTGATGTCTGTAATATGGGTTAATCAATTCAAATGGTCGACAAACTTTTCAACGTTAATTAACTATAGCATGTTGACCAAAATCTCATGTACCATGAATATGTGCTAGCTTGTACCACCAATTACAACACGACAACTCACAGAGGAAAGTTACTCTTCCTGTTGTTGAACTTATTGCTGAACATAGCAACTGATAGTAATTCTGGAATCATTCCAAATGCTCAAGCTATTCTTGATTAAGTTACTGCTGCCAGGATTAGAACAATATGGCAGTTATGTAGAATTTTTTGGGAATTCAAATGTAAACTGGTTCTGATTGATACAAGAAAATTGAATCTAAAACAGGTACCATTTCAATTAGATTTTCTCCATTAGCTTTCTAACAAAATAAGAGGCACTCAAATTCGACAAGCACAAATCAAGTTATGCTTGATTAAGTGATTACTGATGCCAAGCTTAGAACAATATGAGAGAATTATGCAGTTTTTTTTTAATTCCAATATAAACTGGTGCTGATTGATAATAAAATTGAATCTAGTAGATTAGTACCATTTTAAAGTTTTCTCTGTTAGCTTTCTAATAAAATAAAAAACGACACTTAAATTCGATAAGCACAATTCAAGTTATGCTTGGTTAAGTAATTGCTGCCTTGATTATAAACAATATAGCAATTAAGCATTATTTTTTTATTTTAAATTCAAATATAAACTGGTATTGATTGACAAGAAAATCAAATCTAAACCTGTTTTTTTTTTTTACAGCAAAAAGATAAATTATTGAATGATTGAAAGTACATGAAACCAAACCACAAACACCCCATAGAGAAAGCAAACCTTAAGGAATGAGCCTCATTAAAATCTTACTAGAAAAAAACCATTTGGGATAAAAGCCTAGTGAAGAAAAAAGAGTACCACAGTCCTAAAAGTGCTTTACAAAACAAACCCAAGAAAACCCTCCACCTAAAAAGTGCTTTACAAATCAAACCCAAAAAAAACCCTCCATAAAACAACCCCTCCAAAAACATACACAATATCACACCATATTAACCCACTAAAAAAGCAAAGAAACTAGTATCAGACAAGCCACTACCAACCAGCCTAGGGACAAAATTGCAACACCAAAAACCTTGTCTCCAAATAGCTCGGGCAACACCTGAAATAATAACATGTTCATTGAGCCCAAAACCTTGTCTCCAAACAGCACTCTTTATGGTATGTGAACCTCAATAATACTGCAAACCCACCCGTAAAAAACACCCCATCACAGAAAACCTAAAAACTTGTCAAAACTCAACTTGCCTCAAAGCCTGCAAAACATAAACTGAAAACACAAACTACCAACCCCTGCACTTTTACCATGTAAATTCCCTCACTGCTAATTTATGTTAGAGACAACAAAACAATGTACTCCAACCAGCATTTGTAATCCCAAACCGTAGGGAAAGCCAATAACTCTCAAGTGGCCTCTGTCATCAATATTGAGCCCACAATATCCAAGTCACCACCGAGCTATCCCTGCTACACTTTCAGTTGACTCACGCCACAGAGACACAATACCAGCACTTGAACCTTCTGACACAACTGCACAGAGCATAGATAACCTTCTTAAATCTTAATGATCATGCGCTTCGATGAAACGTTCATGCCACATACAATCCATGAAACCCAAAGTTTCCCCTTCATCCCCTTGACTCCCTACAACAAAATCACTGCAAATCAGGATGGTTGGCTTTCAATTGAATCTCAAGCCTCTTCAGCATATCCTCTTCAGCACCATTATATACCACACCTACTTTCTTCCCCACTTTCCAGACTTGGCGCGCCCTTGCACTCAAACCCTCACCATCGAAATCATCCTCTGACATAGGAGAAGCCACCAGCTGCTGATGAATGGTTTTGTTCTTCTTCCCCCGCGGTCTCCCTCTCCTTAGCTGTGCTTTGGGTGCTGAACGACCTCCCTTCAAGGATCCAAACGCACCACCCTTATTTCGCCCTCTCCTCTGCTTTGCTTTTTCCAAAATTTCATTATCGGAGTACTGTGGTCCTTCTGATTCAATGCTCTCCACTTCAGATTGTATACCGACCCGTTCAACCTTAACCGCTTCACTTTTGACCCACTGGCAGTTGACCTTGCTAGTTTTTTAATCTGATGAATGGAAAGTCTGGGCCCAGCAAGAACTCCTTTAAATAATAAACCTAGCCTTGACACTTGATCTCTAAAACGGCTCAACGTGCTCTGCTGGCCCATCGTGCCCATTAATTGCGTGGAAGGAAAAACCGTTGGTTTTGAGGCCAAGGAAGGAGTGTGACACCACCACGTGAATAAGAACGCAGCTGATTATGAGGCATTAAAACAGGATTTTCAAATTCCAAACTTTGTTGACCATCCGTTAAAAATTGAACCTTATTTCTACGCAGCTCCTGATTATTTGGTAACTCTCCTCCCCTTGGTAACTCCTCCACACAATCCTCTACCGGTTTTTTATTGCTCTTCAAAGCCATCAATTCATCATAACTGTAACCCGCCTCCAATAAATCTTGAAACGTCTGTTCCGGCAGCCCATCGCCACCGTCAACCACCGCTACCTCCCTCCCCACCGGATCGTCAGACTTAATCTGTGTAACTGGAGCCTCATCTTGAACATTGTCACCATCGTCATCAGAATCACCATCATCATCAGACTCGGAAAAAATCATTTTCTTCTCATCTGGATTCAGTTTTAGACCAGACCAATCTTGATATACTGACATCTCTTTCTCTACTAAAATTGTCAGCAACTATGCAGCAACATTTAATGTTGCTGGTTGTAGTGATCAAATTGATCACTCAACTTCTTCATGATATATTAAAGAATAGAATGTAAAGCCACTTTTATTTGCTTAACAATGAAGAAACAGAGACAAGTGGCCATGAAGAGATAAGAAGCAAAGCTGGCAGTGAAGAGATAGAAACTCAAATTAGATTTTGCGGCGGTTGTTCCAGCGGTTGTAATAACCGCCGCAGGAAGCGCAGCGACGGCTGTAACCCAGGCGGTTTGGCAACCGCCGCAAGTTGCATTTAGCGGCGGTTAAAACCGCCGCAAAATGCCTCAGGAAACCGCCGCAAAATGCGCTGTTTGTTGTAGTGCTTTATCATAACAGAGCCGGCGCAGACGACCCCATTGTAGGCGACACCACCAACAACGACGAAAAAAGGAAAGGCAATTATTGATGAGCTGGGCGAGCCTGCAGGTGGTCATTGCTCATCCATCTCCGGCTGGTTTGGAGGTGGAAGGTTGTCTAGTAAGGCGAAGCGGTATGTTGCGGCGGTAAATTTAGTTCATGCAGTCTATGCTGGGGACTGTTGGGTAAATCACGCGGCCATCATTTTCACCCCAAAAGACTTTGAACATATTATGCCCCATGAAGATGATCCCATTGTGGTCACCATTAGGGTCAACAATTCTGTCACAAAGAATGTGTTTTTATATCAAGGAAGCTCGACGGATATTATTTATGGAGATGCGTTTGATAGGCTGGGACTCAAGGAGTCTGATTTAAGGCCCTACGCAGGATGTCTAGTAGGCTTCACGGGCGAGTGTGTGAAGGTGCGAGGGTATGTGGAAATCGCCACTGCATTTGGTGAAGGAGAATTTGTGCGGATAATGCAAGTGAAGTATCTGGTTATTGCATGCAAGGCGACTTATAATGTACTGATTAGAAGGGATACATTGAATAAGTTATGTGCCGTAATCTCAATCAGAAGTTGATCAGAAGTAGCACAAGAAATGGGGGTTTGAATTGTGCCATCCAATAACTTGGAATTCCAAACGATTAAAATCATTGTTGCTTGAGTTAGTATCGTTTGGTTCAGGGGGTGAAGCATGATAAAAATGATGATGTTCATTGACTCCTTCTCTGCTCTCACATTTCCGCATCCTTGACTATACTAAGATTTCACTAAGCACAAGTATCAAGGACTTCTCCATACAAGTATTTTTGTCCATGCCTCTTCAGGCATTGTTGATATTAACTTAAAGTTATTTATAGGATTAGATCATAAAAGTGAAAATCCTAAAAATTGTTATCTAAGGGGATGTTCGAGGTGGTTGCAAGTTTTTGGTTTCAAGTTTTGAAAAGTAATTTTGGAAACAAATCCAGTTCGGCTAAAATTGGGGTTGAAGTCAGTTTTAAGCTCATTTCAAAATGGTTTTCACTATATTTTAAAAACAATAAAAATAGGTTTTATGTTTTTTTTGTTTTCAGTTTTTTGAGATCGTGCACGCATAACACGTTCACGTATCTCTCTCCATCCTTTTCTGTCGTTCTTCATCGCTGGTTCTCCATCGATGTAAGCTCTTATCTCTCTGGTGACTGTCTTCTTCACCTTATTTTTCCTCACTCCTTTTGTTTCTCTCTTTAATTCTCACCCTTTTGTGTCTCTCTGTTACTTCTATCTCTTTTCCTAATCTGCAATTGCAACCACCCCAAGTTGAATGCAAAATATCTATTCCAATTTGATTTTATGAATATCCAACAAAAAAAATTGCAATTTTGAACAGGGCCGTATATATTCATGTATGGAGCAGCGGGCAAATCCTACGCCCAATGAAAATCACTATGTTTTTGTATATATTGATTATATTGATTATATTTGTACTGTTAGCGGGCTTACAGCCTTTGTATTATGTGGGCTTACCTAATTTGTACTATTGGGCCAGGCGACCCATAACCCGAACGGGTCAAAACTTCATAATATATAAAGAGGACACCGCCCATGCGGTGGGGGATCCAACACTTTTTTGCTCATTTGCTATTTTGTCATTCTCTACTTTTGTTGCCTAATTGCTTAGCCCAAACCGGAGATTTAGACCGGAACATTGGCGCCCACCGTGGGGCCGAGGAATTCAATCCTAGGCTTCAAACTCACTAAAAATGGTGAATCGATCTGGAGCAAACGGAAGGGACAATCATGTTAACCATGAAAATGTTCCGCCCGACATTTTGCAACAGATCATGGCGGATCTAACTGATCTCCGTCAACACAATCAACAACTGCAAACTCAACTTGCTGAGATCAACCAAGATCGGGGCTTGCATGAGGGCGATCGTAGAATTGCAGAGATGGTGGTAGATTTCCAACCGTTCACAGAAGACATTGCAAACACAACCGTTCCAGATAACTTGAAGACTTTGGTTCTTGATTCTTATTACGGAGATTCTGACCCTAAGGATCATTTGGTGTATTTCAACACCAAAATGGTTATCGTGGGCGCTTCAGATGCTCTGAAGTGTAAAATGCTTCCTTCAACTCTTAAGAAGTCAGCAATGACTTGGTTTACATCGCTCCCACCGCGTTCAATTGCAGGGTTCATGGATTTATCGGCGAAATTCTTGTCCCAATTTTCAACTAGTCGCGCCCAGAAAGTGACTCCAGCAGCCTTGTTTAATTTGCAACAGAGGCATAATGAAAGCCTTCAATCCTTTATGGGGCGTTTCAATCAATTGTCAGTGCATTTGGAGGATAAAATGCCTGAAATTTGCATTGCGGCTTTTGAATTAGGTCTTCAATCAGGAAGTTTGAACAGCAGTTTGAGTCGTAAGCCCGTGGAGACAATGGCGGAGTTGCGAAGCAGGGTACAGGGTTTCATTCGGGAGGAGCAAAGTGATCGCATAAAGAGAAACCGTAAGAGTGCGGCGGTAACTGGCCAACAACAGCAGTCAGATTCGAAAAAGGCGGTGGTTAACGATCAGCGTTCGGGCGGAGCGGTTACAAAAGGAGAGAGAGGTTACAATAATTCAAGTCGTTTTGATAACCGCTCTAATTTTCGAAATCGTGCTCAACCTTATGGAAATCGTGGTTATGGATCGATGACGTGGACCAGAAACCAACAAGACAGGTCGACCCCACTCGCGGTTAATTTAACTGAAGCATTGCACATGTGTTTGGAGGCGAACACAATTCGTTTTCCTAAACAACCAAAACGCCCACCAGGCAACGTGGACAGGAGTAAGTGGTGTGAGTACCACCGAATCGCGGGACACAATACAGATGATTGTTTTACCCTAAAGAAAGAGATTGAGGCATTAATAAAAGCAGGCTACATGCGTCAACTGGATGGGCGAAAGGAGTCAGAGGGAGCTGGAACCTCAACGAAGCGTGATGATACAGGGAAGGAAATTGAAGAGTCTGAACCAAAGAAGCAAGCTGGAGGTGAAACTAAAGGGCGCATTCATTCTATATTTGGAGGATTTCGAGGAGGAGGTATGACTAATTCTTCAAGGAAAAGGTATGTTCATTCCATTAATGCTGTCTATACAAACGATTGGGGAAGCTGGGGAATCAATCAGCCCGATATTACATTTACTGTTAGAGATTTTGAGGGAGTACAGCCTCATGAAGATGATCCCATTGTGGTGATGTTAAAAGTTGCTGATTACGAAATTGAGAGGGTACTGTTAGATCAAGGGAGTTCTGCAGATTTGATATATGGCGATGCATTTGAAAAGTTAGGGCTTACGGAAACTGATCTGTTATCGTATGATGGGGCGTTAGTCGGTTTTTCAGGTGAGAAGGTATTTGTTAGAGGATATGTGGAGCTAAATACTATGTTTGGTGAAGGTAAAAATGAGAAAGCCTTTGCCATTAAGTTTCTCGTGGTACAGTGTACATCGCCGTATAATGTGCTTATTGGAAGACCATCGCTCAACAAGCTTGGGGCGATTATTTCAACAAGACATTTAACAGTTAAGTATCCATTGGATAAGGGCGGAGTTGGAACTTTGAAGGCAGATCAGGTGGTTGCTAGGAAGTGCTATTCTGACAGTTTCAAGCAGTATGGTCACATGGGAAAAAGAGCAGTGAAGGAGGGACATAGAGTTTTTGGAGTTGATGTTGATCAAGATGAGGTTAGTTTGGACCCAAGAGAGGGCTTTTCAGATTTCAAGGTGACCCCAGAAGAGGAAACGAAGACAGTGAAGGTGGGCGAAAGGAATTTGAAAGTTGGGGTAAATTTAACTCCAATCCAGGAAGGCAGACTGGTGCAATTGTTAGCTGAGAACATGGATTTGTTTGCTTGGAGTGCACACGATCTTCCAGGAATTGATCCAGAGTTCATTTGCCACAAATTGGCATTGAACCCTGGTGTGAAGCCGATCGCCCAGTTGAAGCGTAAAATGGGTGAAGAGAAAGCGCAGGCGGTGAAAACAGAAACTAACAAGTTAATTGATGCAGGTTTTATAAGGGAAGTGAAGTATCCTACTTGGTTGGCGAACGTTGTCATGGTCAAGAAGAGTAATGGAAAGTGGCGAATGTGCACAGATTATACGGATTTAAACAAGCACTGTCCAAAGGATTCATACCCATTGCCAAACATAGATAAGTTGGTGGATCGGGCTTCGGGATTTGGAATGTTGAGTTTGATGGACGCATACTCGGGCTATCATCAAATTCGAATGTATGCGCCAGATGAAGAGAAAACAGCATTTATGACGAATCAAGCGAATTATTGCTATCAAACCATGCCGTTTGGGCTTAAGAACGCAGGAGCAACTTATCAACGATTGATGGACAGAGTCTTTGAAAAGCAAGTGGGGCGTAACATGGAAATTTATGTGGATGATATGGTGGTCAAGTCAGAGGAAATGGGCGGTCATTGTACGGATTTGGCTGAGGCTTTTGGAGAAATCAGGAAGCATAACATGCGTTTAAATCCGGAAAAATGCTCTTTTGGAATTCAGAGTGGAAAATTTTTGGGCTTTATGATTACTCGGAGAGGAATTGAAGTTAATCCGGATAAGTGCAAAGCAATTCTAGAAATGCAGAGCCCAACATCAGTTAAAGAAGTGCAGAAGCTAACAGGAAGGATTGCGGCTTTGTCACGATTTTTACCATGCTCAGGGAGTAAGGCAGCTCCGTTTTTTCACTGTTTGAGGAAGAACAAAGCTTTTCAATGGACAGATGAGTGCGAACAGGCTTTCCAAACTCTAAAGGAGCATCTAGCTAAGCCTCCCATATTGTCAAAACCAATTCCAGGTATTCCGTTGTCAATTTTCATTTCCATATCAGATAATGCTGTGAGTTCTGTCTTATTGCAAGAATGTAAAGAGGAGTTGAAAATTATATATTTTGTGAGCCATGCTTTACAAGGGGCTGAGATAAGGTATCAAAAAATAGAAAAAGGCTGCACTAGCCTTGATTATCACCACCCAGAAATTGAGGCCTTATTTTCAAGGTTTTCAAATCAAAGTCAAAACTGATTTTCCCCTACGCCAAGTACTTCAAAAGCCTGATTTAGCAGGGCGTATGGTTTCTTGGGCTGTTGAATTGTCAGAATTTGGTATAGTATTTGAGAAGAAGGGACAAATAAAGGCGCAGGGCTTGATCGATTTTGTGAATGAGATGTCTCCGGAAGAAAGAGTACCAGAAGAAGTGGCATGGTTTTTGTCTGTGGATGGGTCATCAAATCTGAAAGGAAGTGGAGCTGGTGTAGTTTTGGAGGGACCAGGTGGAGTAATTATTGAGCAATCTCTCAAGTTTGACTTCAAGGCGAGCAACAATCAAGCAGAATATGAAGCAATAATAGCAGGGGTGAGGCTGGCCTTGGAGATGAATGTACGTTGTATTGTAATAAAAACTGATTCTCAGCTTGTGGCAATTCAGATAAAGGGAGATTATCAGGCGAAGGATGTTCAGTTGGCTAAGTATTTGGTAAAGGTTCAGGAATTGTTGAAGCAGATGGACAAGTTTCAGGTAAATCATGTTCCGAGGGAGGAAAATACAAGGGCTGACATACTATCCAAACTTGCAAGCACGAAGAAACCAGGTAACAACAAGTCTGTGATTCAAGAGACTTTGAAGGGTCCAAGTGTGAAGGAGGATGATGTTATGATGGTAACGGGCGGAGCAACTTTAGATTGGATGGATAGAATTCGAATGTGCCTGGAAGCGGATGGATCAGATTTAGCTTTGTTTTCAAGAGACCAGATACGAGAGGCGAGTCGTTATACAATGATGGGTGGACAACTTTACAGGAGGGGCGTAGGAATACCATTGTTAAGGTGTGTTAGTAAAGAGGATGCAGAAAGGATTATGTTTGAAGTGCATGAGGGGGTTTGTGCTAGTCATATAGGAGGAAGATCTTTGGCTTCGAAAGTGTTGAGGGCAGGATTTTATTGGCCTACGTTAAAGGGCGATTGTATGGAATATGTTAAGAAATGTGAAAAGTGCCAAGTTTTTGCTGATCTTCACAGGGCACCTCCTGAAGTTTTAAGTTCAATGAGTTCTTCATGGCCATTTGCAATGTGGGGCGTAGATATTCTGGGTCCATTCACTCCGGCAGGGGCGCAAGTCAAGTTTGTTTTGGTGGCGGTGGATTATTTCACAAAGTGGATTGAAGCAGAGTCAATGGCGAAGATTACAGCTGAGAAGGTTAAAAAATTTTATTGGAGGAAGATAATCTGCAGGTTTGGAGTGCCAGCAACCATTGTTTCTGATAATGGAACACAGTTTACAAGCAGGAAGGTTAGAGATTTTTGTGCAGAGATGGGAATTGAAAACAGGTTCGCTTCAGTTGAACACCCGCAATCTAATGGGCAGGTTGAAGCAGCAAACAAGGTGATTTTGAATGGCGTGAAGAAGAGATTGGGCGAAGCAAAAGGATTATGGGCGGATGAATTGATCACAGTGGTTTGGGCTTACAACACAACACCCCAATCCACTACTGGAGAAACACTTTTCAAGCTTGCTTACAGAGTTGATGCAATGATTCCAGTGGAGATACAAGACATGACTTTTCGAGTGACTACATATAAAGAAAACCAGAATCGGGAAAATGTTCTAGTGGACTTGAACTTGGCAGATGAGGTAAAAGCAGAAGTCCGTTTAAGGGAGGCTGCAGTCAAACAAAGGTCAGAAAGGCGTTATAATACACGAGTGGTGCCTAGGAGCATGAAAGTGGGCGATTTGGTATTGCGAAGAAAGGCAAAAAGTCCAACCGATTCAAAGCTGACACCTAACTGGGAAGGTCCCTATAGAATTCTGAGAGATTTGGGGCAGGGGGCTTACCACTTGGAGGAGTTATCTGGGCGCAGGGTTCCAAGGGCATGGAATGCACAACACTTGCGTTATTACTAAAGTTGAAGTTGTGTTCTGTTTGTTTCGTTTCAGTGTGTTTTATTCTGTTCAAAGACTACGTCGTGTTCGTTGTTTGTGGTTTCTGTATTTGTTTAAGTGTCAAGACTATGTGGTTTGTCTATTAAGACTTGGTAGCATGCACTCTTTTCTCTACCCATTAGGGAGAGTTTTTAACGAGGCATGACGTTAATTGTTAATGAAAAAACAGGTATGCACTCTTTTCTCTACCCCAGGCGGGAGAGTTTTTAACGAGGCATAACCTTTAAAAATTTCTTAAGTGCTTTGTTAGCCTTTAAGTTACTTTTCAACTTAGGTCTATCAATTGGGCGATTCCAGACAATTGAGAAAGAGTAAGTCTCTTAAAACTAGAGCGTTTGGCCACGAATTCATAAGCATAGCCTTAACTTGGATTAAGCTTGTCCAACTTAAGCACAAAGTCTCCAAGCGAGCAAATTTCTATATCAGAACAAATTGCGCTTCTGATCTTTTTATTTTTTGATTCACTTCAAAATGCAAAGGCCTTATGAATTCAAAGAATAGTTGTTAAAGAAAAATCAATTTTTTCTTGAAACAGAAAATTTTGAATAAGCCCAGGGCTTCGAGTTTTGTAGGAATTTGTCAAAGCCTTCTTCATAAGGTAGACAACTTGTTAAGATCAACGCCTTTGTGGATAAACGAATCCAGAAGAAAGGTATTTTCGCAGTACATTATTTTCATATTCTTATACTGTTAGAGCAGTACTTTAAGTTTAGAGAACACAATAACTTTCGAGTTAGATTACTGAGTTATTACTTTTTAAGAAGGAATGGGAGATTTTAGAGGAAGATAAGTGATTTTAAAGCATAGTATAGGGGTGATTCTTAGATTTTGAACTTAAACTTTGTTGCATTAATATTAGAGGGGGGCGTTACATTTAATTAAAAACGGGAGATGCAGGAAATAAAAAGCAGGAAACTAAATCAACCGTTTGGTATAAGACCAACGGGAACAAAACATCATTTCAACTTTTCTCAGGAAGGGTCAATTTCTTTCCCCTTCGCCCTCTTTGTTGTTGTTGTTGTTGTTGTTGTTGTTGTTGTCTTTGTCTTCTTCTTCTTCTTCTTCTTCTTCTTGTTCTTGTTCTTCTTCTTCCTCATCAAAGTTGGGCGTGATTAACTTTCCTTCAATGATCCTAGCATAAGGATCAACGCCTTCAGTCTTGATAGGCACGTCGGGATTTAGGAACAAGATTTGCTCTTTAGCTTTGTTAAAGCCAGCTTCAAGTTGGGAAAGAATGGAGGTTTTCAAAGATGCCGCTTCGGCAGAGAGATCATCAACAGTCTTGTTCAAAATTTGTTTTTCTGAGGCCAAGGAGTTCGCCTCTTCCTTCATTTTTTGTGTTTCTTCTTCTTTCGCCTTCAGTAAGGCTTCATCTTCTTCCAGAGTCTTTTTCAATTTTTCAAGTTCTAAAGCCAGATCTGCGGCTTTCTTCTCGTTGGCCTTGTTGGATTTTTCTAACAGCTTCATGGTGGACTTCAATTTCTCATTCTCTTTTTCTTTGTCTTCAAGTTTTTTAGCGCTAGAAAGTCCATCAAAGCCGTTGGACTCAATTTCTATCATTTTGGAAATTGCAGCAATTTCCAAGCTCTTGGTCATGACAGCTTGACATGCCTCCTGAAGCCCAATTTTTCTTATCTTTTCCTTATCAGCTTCAAACACAAGGTTTGTTTCCACAAGGGAGTTGAAGTTGATTCGGGAATCCCATAAGGAAGTAACTTCCTCAGAAGTCATGTCCTCAAATTCTTTCAGTTCGTACTTCCACGAGGGCGGTGGAGTGCTGGAAGAACCATACTGATTCGCCCCTTTGGTGGCGAATTTTTCCAGTGAAGTTTGTATGGCGATTTTCTCGGCAGACTTCTCAGAATTCTGATTTCTTTTTCTTCTTTTCTGGGCTGGATTCTTCTCAGTTTCAGAGTGACTTCCTTCAGGTTCGGTCAGGGACTTAGCAGGGGGTTGCTTCTTCTTCAACGCCTGTTGCTCGCGGCGGAAGCGGAGAATGTCATCTTCGGAAAGGCGAGACATCTTCGCTGAAGAATACAAAAGGAAAAAAAGCAGTTAGGATTTTGCATAAACTTTTGGGTGAGTCAAGTTAAGAAGAAAAAATGTTCTTACCAACAAAACGGGCTAAGTTTCTTTTCTTGAATGCTTCATAGAAATCATAAAGGTTCAAGTGAATCGTGGACAAGAAATCAACTTCATATTTTTCATCAGGGCTAAGAGAGGATTCGGGAACATTGTGGATAAGTTGGGGCTTATCAGTCCAATAGAAAGGGAATCGTGGGGTTCCATCATCAAAGTAGAAAACATCTTTACTTTCTTCGGATTCCTTTAATTTGAAAAATTTAGATTTCCAGTGTTTAAAATTACTCCTAAAGAGAGTAAATACCCCACGCCCCCTGGCAGAGGATAGTGAAATATATTCGCCTTTTACCTTCATGCCGGAAGTTTCGAAAAAGAAGAAAAACTTCTTGCAGGTTGGTATTATGCCTAGGCAGACGCATAATAATTCAAAGGCTCGAAAATAAGCCCAACCATTAGCAGAAAGTTGGGTAGGGGCGATGTTCATTAAGGTTAAGCTGGAACAGGTAAAGTCAGGAAGGGGGAGTTTGTATTCAAGGTCTTGGAACAGGGTTTTAAAGAGGTAAGTGTGATTTTTACCATTAGGGTCAGGTTTACCGAAGCAACAGGGTTCATCAGGGGCGCAGGCGACTATGTCTAAATGTGCGTCATTACCATCAGCCCTAAACTTATATTGGGTTATCAAATCCATCACTTTGGGAATAGTGCAGAAGTCGCTGTATCTAGTAGCAATTGATCGTGAGATCCATAGGGAGTCGGCAACAGGAAGTTCTTTACGTTTCTTAGGTGATTTACGAGGATTTTTTGCAACCATTTTTGAGAGCGAAGTTTCCTGAAAATTAAGAGGAAATGGGGTTTGTCAGGTAGGAGTTTTCTGTGAGTAAGTGGTGAAGTAGGTTGGGTAAACAGGTTCTAAGTTTTGAGGAAAATTATTTATCTTTATAGAAGTGATAGAGTGATTTTAAGTTTAAACAGGGAAAAGGCTTAAAAGAAATGGGGATGGACAGGATAGAGAAATAGAAAAGATGAATAAAAGTTGAAGGGAGGAAGAGATTACCAGGGAGAGGGATGACAAGACCTGGAAGGAGTTGGGAAGTGTTTCTGGCGAAATTCCCAGAAATTCTTCAAGCACTTGAGGCAGAGCAGCGAATGTTTTTTAGAGAAAGTTACTGAGAAATAAGAAGAGTGGAGAATGGTAAAAAAAAAGGTTTTTAGGGTCAAGCTTTATAGTGGGGTGAAGAGCAGGCGCGTCGATTCGCCCTGTAATGGAGGATGTAAGTTCCAAGACGTGTCTCTTGATGGTCCATCAATTTTTACCTATGAAACGTTTTCTGAAAATGAATGGGTGTAAAGGGTTTGAGTTAGATAATTATTATTTTTGTACCGTTTGATACAGAAATGTCAGTGGGAATTAAATGCTGAGTGGATATGGGTTTTGGGAAACTGTCAGGCGCCGTTTCATCATGAGGTATAATGGATAGTTTCAAGTTTCAAAATATTTGCATATCTTGTTTGTGATTATGACAGGAGTATGGTGGTGAAGTGACGGGAAAAGATCTCAATCAGAGTCTTAAAAAAGAGAGCAAGTGAAGTAACTTCAATAATCGACAAGGGCGAAGCTTATGTCGTTTTTTATGTGTCATCTTTTGCATGTAACAGTTATCTAAGTTTAGCGTTATTGACTTTATATGTTAAAGGGCTTTGAGTATTGTATTGTGGGCTTATCTAAAAGACACGCTGCACCTTAAAATGGCTTTTAAGATTAGGTGTCTTGTGGGCTTGTGTACTGTTAGCGGGCTTACAGCCTTTGTATTATGTGGGCTTACCTAATTTGTACTATTGGGCCAGGCGACCCATAACCCGAACGGGTCAAAACTTCATAATATATAAAGAGGACACCGCCCATGCGGTGGGGGATCCAACACTTTTTTGCTCATTTGCTATTTTGTCATTCTCTACTTTTGTTGCCTAAATGCTTAGCCCAAACCGGAGATTTAGACCGGAACAATATTCAATTTGCTTTTGAATTTTTTTTAGGCTTAATGGTCAAATTGATCCCTGTGTTTGTAGTGAATTTTGATTTTGTCCCTCCCCAGAAAAAACTAGCCGATATCTCCCTACAATTGCAAAATTTTTGGTTCTATTCCTCACCGGAGGCCGAGCTCCGGCGAGAGTGCTGAGTGGCAGGTCAGAGCTGACGTGGCATGCCACATGTAATTTTTAATTTATTTATATTTCCACATGTGTAATTAATAATTAAAATAAAATAAAATTATTAATTAATTCTGAAATTCTAGATCCCTTAGAACAAATGTCCTGCACAATGCTGGGACAATCGATTAGAACATCATACAACTGAAAGACCTGAACACAAAACAACAAACAACTAAAAGGAAACAAGACACAGGAAGTTGTTAACCCAGTTCGGTGAAACTACACCTACGTTTGGTTAGCTTTCGCCCAATGAAAAGGAATTCCACTATCTCAAGAACTAGGTATTACAGACCCACATGAACACATCAAGTTCATTGTTCTTAACCTAATCTACCCAGTGGTATTCTACTTAGAACCACAGCCTAAGTATGAGAGCCCCTCTCACTTTTCCTCAATCACTGCCACAGTGATTGGTGAACAACAATAACACAGAGTTTGTTTGAGATTCAAACACAACACAAAACTCAGTCTCACTTTATAGAATCAGTGAGCAAGACGAGTTCACAACTAACAAAGACAAAGAACAACTTACACTCTTAAGAACACTTGATCTTCAAGGTAATTCTCTCGATCAACTTCAAGCTTCAGGTCTTTGTCAATATATACTTCAGCAGAGGCGGCTAGGGTTTATTTGGGCTGAAGAACACTTTGATCCAACTCATATCAGCAGAGAATCTTTCAAGGTCTGATATGAGTGATCAACAAGTACAAATAGAAACAAATCTTTTTAATCACAGATTTGCTTCAACAATAACAACCCGCAACTGGCTCCCAACACACAGTTACTTGACCTTCAAGTAAGCACAGATCATACCATAAAGCATAACCACAAGGGACCCACTTGCATGCCAGCAGGGGCGGATGTCCTGGCCTTCATCAAGGCAGATGTCACAACATCGGCTAGGACATCAGGTTGTTTTTAACAAAATTGATGACAACAAAGGAACAACAATCTCCCCCTTTGTCAAATTTTGACTAAAAACAACTTCACTACCAGAGAGGGAAAAAATATCAAAATCATCAGAGTCAGCAGCAGAAATACTCCCCCTCAAACCAATGCATCCACAACAGCCAAAACATGGAGGAACTCCCCCTCAAAAGATGCATCCAAATAAACACTGCATAAAGTATATAGAACCCATATGCAACACAGTACAAACTAAGCAAGCACACTTGGTACTACTTGAACAGAAGCTAGCTTGTAGCACTTGAACTTGAACATAAAATATCTCCTGAACTGGTCTTGTCTTGACAAAGCTGCATACTTATTACATAACATAACCAGAATACCAAGTCTTAAAAAAAAACAAACCACAACAAACTACTACTCCCCCTTTTTAGCACAAATTTGGCAAAGATGGAAAGAATTTAACCAAGGCCAACTAAAAATCAACTAGGAGATGCACTAAACACCAGAAGAAGAGGAGTGTTCCTCATCATTTTCTGCAGATCCTTCCCTCGCAACATCAGCTGTATGCTCACCCTCTTGACCAGCTTCCCCCTGGAGAGTTTGAATGAGAGCATCCACCTTAATCTTCCTAGCAGCAGCAATCCTGATCGTCTCTTGAAGTTCCTTGGAAATGGCTTCAAGTTCAGCAATGACACTGTGAGTGCCTGAGGCAGACATAGAGGCAGGAACAGATGTCCTACTGGATGGCAGATCAATGTCCAGGACATGAGGGTCCAGGAACAACCGTTGGTCCAAGGTGATGGGAGGGCCTTTGGGCACAGGAACATCATCAACAGTGAGGATATTAGGATGTTGTTTCAGAATGATAGCAGTCAGTAAAGAAGGAAAAGAGATGGGGAGTTTCACTGCACATGTATCTGCATGCTTCAAAGTTTGGGAAAACACAAAGTTGCCAAAGTCATAAGCAATTTCAGTCCCAATGCGATAGAGAAGCTTGGCAAGCATAGCAGAAACAGCAGAAGTATGGTTAGAGGGAACCCAATTCACCACTCCAATCCTATTCAAAATAGCATACTTCACACTCAGAACCCCAGTTGACAGAAGCTTCTTAGCAGGCCACTTCTTTACTCTTCCAGCAGTCAATTCCTCAGCAACCGTATCCAGAGAAAGTTCTTCTTCAACAAATTCAACCACACTTCTTCCAAGGGTTTGGTTGATGATAGCAGGAGAGAAATTCACACACTTACCCCTGACAAACACTTTCCTGAATTCAGGACTGGCAGAATTATTAACATCATCAGAGAGATTGACAATAAATTCCTTCACAAGCTTGTCATAACATTTTCCTATGTTCATCACAGTCTGCCTCAACCCTGCTTTTGCTATCAAGGCAATGATCTCTTTGCAGGCTAACACATCAGAATCAATCTCCCTTTCTTTGGCAACACGTCGTTGATAGACATATTTCCATTTGAAGGCATTTTCTGGAGCATGAATAGACACATTATCTAGAGGAACATTAGGAATATCTGAGGGAATACGCTTACCAGAGAACATTTTCTTCTCAGAGGCAGTGATGTCCAGGACATCGCCTTCAACATCTGATTCAGTCTCCAAATCAATTCTGGAAACTTTATGCTTTTTCCCAATAGTCTTCTTGGCTTTCTTCCCTGATGATTCCACAGCTTTCTGCTTGCCTTTCCGTGACGCATCGGTTGCCCTTGATTTTGAAGATCCAGTAGTGATCTTGGTTTTCTTCTTCTGGACAACAGGGGTTTCTTCAACAGATGCTCTTCTTCGCTTAAGCATTCTGGTAGCAACACTCGCCAGAGGCACATCCTCTGAATCTTCATCATCAGATACATCATGAACAATAGGAGGGGTCTTCATCGATTCCTCTGACAAAGCATCCATTGAGTTTGCAGCCTTGGAATCAGAACTCTTGGATGAAGAGGAAGAATCCTTTGAGAGTGAAACATGCTTGGCATGCTTATCAGACAATGTCGCGACATCGTCTTCAACATTTGCAGAGACAGAAGTATTGGAGACTTCCTCAGGCACAGGGGCTTCTGGGTTTTGCATTGGGGTTGCACGAGACTTGTAGTGCTTCTTGGAAGGAGTTCTTGAGTTCTTCTTAGATTGAGAGGAAGAACTTGTGTGCAAACCCATAACCCTAGCACCACCAGCAGTTCTCTCTATCTTTCCTTTCACAGACTCTTGCTTGCTTGAAGACATGATGAACTGGTAAAGCAAACGAACAAAAACAAGAAATTGAGAGAAATGTAATTGATGAGAATCAGAAATTGTTAGAGCAAGATTGGCAACTTGTGGTGAGATTGTGATGAAGTCATTGATGATGATTATATAGCAGTTGAGTGAGAAGGAAGCAATGATGTCACAACGGCAGTTAATGGTAGTTACGAGGAAACTAGCCGTTAGACAGAAAAGGGGCTTTAATTGCTATGCTTCTTCGAAGAGGCAAATCCCAAGATTTCCTCTTAATTTGTCAAATGTAGCAGCATCTAAGGGTTTGGTAAAGATGTCAGCCAATTGTCTCTCTGTGGGGACATGTTCCAAAGTAACAATTTTATCCTCCACTAATTCCCTGATGAAGTGATGTCTGATATCTATGTGTTTGGTTCTGCTATGTTGTATAGGGTTCTTGGCAATATTGATAGCACTCAAATTGTCACAGTACAATGTCATGACATCTTGCTCAACTTCGTATTCCTTGAGCATCTGCTTCATCCAAATAAGCTGAGTACAACTGCTTCCAGCAGCTATATATTCAGCTTCAGCTGTGGATAAAGACACGCAGTTTTGCTTCTTGCTAAACCAAGAAATTAAGTTGTTTCCAAAGAAGAAACACCCTCCAGATGTACTCTTTCTATCATCAGCACTCCCTGCCCAATCTGCATCACAATACCCTACAAGAGAAGAATTAGTATCATTTGTATAAAGAATCCCATAGTCACAAGTACCATTTATGTACTTAATGATTCTTTTCACTTGTAAGAGATGACTGGTCTTTGGAGCAGCTTGATATCTTGCACAAGCACCAACAGCAAAGGTAATGTCAGGTCTGCTAGCAGTGAGGTACAACAAACTTCCAATCATGCTTCTATATAAGCTTTGATCAACATCCTCTCCCTGATTGTCTTTAGACAGCTTGATATGTGTAGCAGCAGGAGTCCTTTTATGTCCAGATTTTTCAAGTCCAAATTTCTTGACGATGCCCCTAGCATACTTACTCTGGGAAATAAACATTGAGTCTTCCATTTGTTTGATCTGAAGTCCCAGAAAGTAGTTCAATTCACCAACTAAGCTCATCTCAAACTCTGACTTCATTTGTTGGACAAAATGTTCCACCATCGTGTTCGACATCCCACCAAACACAATATCATCAACATATATATGTGCAATCATGAGTTTTCCTCTTTCATTTTTCACAAATAGTGTCTTGTCTATTCCTCCCTTGCAATAACCATTGCTCACCAGAAACTCTGTAAGGCGTTCATACCAAGCTCTAGGAGCCTGTTTTAATCCATACAGGGCTTTCTTGAGTTTGTAGACATGTTCAGGATGATGTGGATCTGTGAATCCCTTTGGCTGTTCAACATAAACTTCCTCATTCAGATAACCATTTAGAAAAGCACTTTTGACATCCATTTGGAATAATCTGAACTTCAAAAGACAAGCAACACCAAGCAAAAGTCTTATGGATTCCAACCTAGCCACTGGAGCAAAGGTTTCATCAAAGTCTACTCCTTCAATCTGAGTATATCCTTGAGCCACCAGTCTTGCTTTGTTTCTAGTTACTACACCATTCTCATCTGACTTGTTCTTGAAAATCCACTTGGTTCCTATGATGTTTACTCCCTCAGGCCTAGGAATGAGATCCCATACTTCATTTCTCCTGAATTGATCAAGTTCTTCTTGCATAGCATTTATCCAGTATTCATCTGTCAGAGCCTCCTTGACATTCTTGGGTTCTACCTTGGATATAAAACATTCATGAGCAATGTAGCTTCTAGCCCTGGTAGTAACTCCTTCTTTGAGGTCACCAATAATATTCTCTTGAGGATGATTCTTTTGAATTCTGATCGATGGAGCTTTATGTGCAGGGGTCATCTGGTGATCTTGCTCATCAGAACTGGTTTCTGATTCAATGTCGAGGTCAATAGTTGGGACATCGGCTGTGACATGTGGACCATCATCATCTTCAGTTGCACCAGTGTCTTCTCTTTTTGGTTGATCATCAATAGAGACATTTACAGATTCCATCATTACCTTTGTTCGGGAATTGTACACTCTGTAAGCTTTGCTGTTTGTAGAGTATCCCATGAAAATTCCTTCATCACTCTTAGGATCTAGCTTTCTTCTTTGTTCACGATCAGCCAGAATATAACATTTACTCCCAAAGATATGAAAGTGTTTCACAGTTGGCTTCCTTCCTTTCCAGAGTTCATATAGAGTGACTGTGGTTCCAGCTCTAATGGTTACTCTATTGTGAATGTAACAGGCTGTGTTCATGGCTTCTGCCCAGAACTTGTTGGAAATCTTCCTTGCATGAAGCATAACCCTGGTGGATTCTTGAAGAGTCCTGTTTTTCCTTTCAACAATTCCATTCTGCTGAGGTGTAATTGGAGCTGAGAATTCATGGCTTATTCCTTCTGAATCACAGAAGTCAGAGAATTTGGAGTTCTCAAACTCTCTTCCATGATCACTTCTGATTCTTACTATAGAGCAATTCTTCTCAGTTTGAAGTTTCAGACATAGCCTTCTGAATATGTCAAAGGTTTATGATTTTTCCTTCATGAAGTCAATCCATGTGAACCTGGAATAATCATCAACACAGACATAAACATATTTCTTACCTCCTAGACTTTCTACCTGCATGGGTCCCATCAAGTCCATGTGAAGAAGTTCAAGGACTTTTGTTGTAGTTGGATGCTGAAGCTTTGCATGAGATGTTTTGGTCAGCTTTCCAATCTTGCATTCTCCACATATATTTTCTTCATCTATTTTCAGTTTTGGTAGCCCTCGTACAACATCTTTAGAGATAACTTTCTGCATACTCTTGAGATTGATGTGACCTAAACGTTGGTGCCATAGATTCAACTCATCCACTTTTGATATCAAACATCTAGACACTTGGGCTTTCTTTTGTGGAATCCACATGTAGCAATTGTCTTTGGACCTGACACCTCTCATCACAATCTCTTGATCACTAGTGGTAACCATGCATTCAGTCTTGCTAAACTTCACATCCAGATCTTGATCACACAACTGACTTATACTGATTAGATTTGCTGTCAACCCCTTGACAAGAAGAACGTTGTTCAGACTAGGAGATCCAGTGTTTACCAACTTCCCAATGCCTTTGATTTTTCCTTTAGCCCCATCTCCAAAGGTGACTGATTTACTGGAGTATTCCTTGAGATTTTCCAGATACTCCTTATTCCCAGTCATGTGTTTTGAGCAGCCACTATTAAAATACCAGTCTTCACTTGATGAGACTCTAAAAGATGTGTGTGCTATAAGACATGAAACTTCTCCTTTGGGTACCCAAGCTCTCTTAGATGTCTTGAGAACCTTCTGGATCTGAGGATATCCGTATAGCTTGAAGCAGTAGGGCTTAATGTGACCAAACCTACCACAATAATGAAATCTCCATGGAATTTGAGCAGTAGCCTTCTGAGTAGTAGGATGTGGAGGCATATGTTGTGACATCGGGCTTGACCTCTGATAGTTCTCTGGGTTTTTAAACTCAGAGTTTTCTTTAGCTCTTACAAACTTCCTTGATGCTTTCTGATTTCCTCTACTCCCAGACTGGTAACTGAAACCAATGCCTTTAACACTCTTTCCTTGCTTGCTTGTTTCTTCCAGAATCTCTTCAAGCATATTAGATCCGCTATTCAGCATACGCACTGACTTGTAGGTATTTTCCAGTTTGGCTGTCAATGTAGCTACTTTCTCTTGAAGATCAGCTATGGTTAACAGAAGCTTGGCTTTTTCAACAGTTTCAACATCCTTTAATTTTGAGTTCCATTTATCCAAATCATCTTGCAGTTTATCAATGGTCTCCCTTAGGTTTTCATTTTCAGTCTTAACTTGTTTCATCTCATCTTCTTGCTCCTTCAGATGTTTGCAAGTTTCCTTCCATTTAACATGTAGGAGTTTGTAAGTCTCTTCCAAATCCTCAAATGTCATTTCATCACCACTGGAATCTGAGTCATTGACAGCCCCTGAGAAAGCATTAACCTTGTTGACAGATAATTCTTCCTCATCCTCAGTATCTTCATCTGACCATGTCACTACCATGCCTTTCTTCTGTTTCTTCAAGTAGGTTGCACACTCAGATCTAATGTGACCATAACCCTCACATTCATGACACTGAACACCCTTGTTTTGGCCTGATTTGTCCTCTTCTTTGACCTTTCGCTGGGAATTGTAGGTTTTATAGTTGTCTGACTTAATGTCCTGGACATTTGGCCTAGTCCTTCTGTCTATCTTCCTTAGAGCTCTGTTGAATTTTCTAGCAAGAAGGGCCAGAGCTTCAGATAGATTCTCACTTTCACTATCAGTATCATCTCCTTCAGTGGTGTTGGATACAAAAGCAATGCTTTTGGTCTTCTTTTCAGGTTTTTCACCCAACTTTAACTCATAAGTCTGCAGAGAACCAATCAGCTCATCCACTTTCAAACTGCTGATATCTTGAGCTTCTTCAATAGCAGTGACCTTCATTGCAAACTTGCTGGTTACAGACCTCAAGATTTTCCTCACAAGCTTTTCATCTGACATAGGTTCTCCCAGAGCAAATGAAGCATTTGACAGATCACGCACACACATGTGATATTCAGAAATAGTCTCATCTTCTGTCATTGTCAAGTTCTCAAAACGAGTAGTAAGCATCTGGAGTCTAGACATCCTCACCCTGGTTGTACCTTCATGTGCTGTTTTCAAAATCTCCCAAGCATCTTTGGCAACAGTGCAAGTATTAATCAATCTAAACATGTTTTTGTCCACAGCATTGAAGATAGCATTCATTGCTTTTGAGTTTGCCAGAGAAGCTTCTTCTTCAGCACTTGTCCATTCATCCTCAGGTTTTTCTTCAGGAGTAGATGTACTTCCTTCTGCTTGAGCTTTGACAGGATGCTTCCAGCCTTTGACAACAGCCTTCCAAGTTTTGATATCAATAGACTTGAGAAAGGCTATCATTCGAACCTTCCAGTAATCATAATTGGAGCCATCCATGATTGGTGGCCTGTTGATCGATCCTCCCTCCTTATTGTCCATGAGATCAAGAAAATATCTCCCTGGAGCTCACCCACACAGAACAGGGGTGCCTGCTCTGATGCCAATTGAAATTCTAGATCCCTTAGAACAAATGTCCTGCACAATGCTGGGATAATCGATTAGAACATCATACAACTGAAAGACCTGAACACAAAACAACAAACAACTAAAAGGAAACAAGACACAGGAAGTTGTTAACCCAGTTCGGTGAAACTACACCTACGTCTGGTTAGCTTTCGCCCAATGAAAAGGAATTCCACTATCTCAAGAACTAGGTATTACAGACCCACATGAACACATCAAGTTCATTGTTCTTAACCTAATCTACTCAGTGGTATTCTACTTAGAACCACAGCCTAAGTATGAGAGCCCCTCTCACTTTTCCTCAATCACTGCCACAGTGATTGGTGAACAACAATAACACAGAGTTTGTTTGAGATTCAAACACAACACAGAACTCAGTCTCACTTTATAGAATCAGTGAGCAAGACGAGTTCACAACTAACAAAGACAAAGAACAACTTACACTCTTAAGAACACTTGATCTTCAAGGTAATTCTCTCGATCAACTTCAAGCTTCAGGTCTTTGTCAATATATACTTCAGCAGAGGCGGCTAGGGTTTATTTGGGCTGAAGAACACTTTGATCCAACTCATATCAGCAGAGAATCTTTCAAGGTCTGATATGAGTGATCAACAAGTAAAAATAGAAACAAATCTTTTTAATCACAGATTTGCTTCAACAATAACAACCCGCAACTGGCTCCCAACACACAGTTACTTGACCTTCAAGTAAGCACAGATCATACCATAAAGCATAACCACAAGGGACCCACTTGCATGCCAGCAGGGGCGGATGTCCTGGCCTTCATCAAGGCAGATGTCACAACATCGGCTAGGACATCAGGTTGTTTTTAACAAAATTGATGACAACAAATTCAAAATTAAAAATTACATTATTTATTAAGTTAAAAAATACAAAGAACGTGGCTCTCGTCGGCCTAGGGGTCGTCCTCGCAAATCGGTGAGCGTGGATCTCGCTGCTGAGCCGCAGTTGTCTAGCCCCCCTCTCCTTCCGGCCCGTATTTCACGCGCGCAACGAAGGCATGGTTTCTGGCGAAGTTTTGTTAGGATCTTTACACTTTTTCTCCATGGGTGCTTGTTTTTGGCTTGTGGGTGGCTTTGTGGTTTTGTTTCTTTCATTCCCTTTGGAACGTTCTTCTTTTGATTATTAATGAATAACCTCTCTTTGCTCTCAAAAAAAAAAAATACAAGAACTCAAATTTCTTATTCATCTTCATCTTCTTCCCCTTTATCCTTCTTCAATCATCTTCATCTTCATCTTGATCTTCAAACTCATCATCAAACCCAGAAAATGAAAAAAATCCAAAATAGAGGAATGATGTGAGTTAAATCCAAAATAGATAAAACAAAACCCCCAGAATAGAGGAACCCCATCCCCATCCCTAGAACCTCATCTCGTCCCTAGGAACCCATCGCCCCCACCCCCACCATCACCCCCCAATCACCAAAATCCCAAAAACCAACCCCCAAAACCCCAGAAACCAACCCCAACCAATCGAAAATCCCAACGACCCAGAGAAGAAGAAGCATATAGAGCAAAAATCTCCGCCCTCACCTACAACCACCACGACCTCAGTCCTCTCCCTCTTTTTCACCCAACCACCAACCCCCCACCCCCCAATAGAACAAACCCAAAAACCTAAAATTGATCATCCCAGATTTTCAGATATGTGCCTCACCCCTTGCGATGCCCACCACCCAGATTTATTCAAACAAGTAGGAGGGATGAGACTGATTTCAGATCCGTTTATAGGAAAGAATTGCGATTGATTGAACTGGATATTCCTGTCGAGGATATGAAGGAGGACAGAATGGGCATCGAGATTGTGGGAAGAAGGATCGAGGAGGGGAATTAGATTTCCCACCCCTGGGTTTAAAATTGCCACCCCATTTAAAAGTGGGGAAAAACCAATATTGCCCCTCCGTGTTTTAGTCCGAATGTATAACATTCGGACTCCTCCGAATTTTCAAATGTCGGACTCAGTTAATAATAGAACAAAACTATCAATTCAGATTCACATTTGTAACGGGACAGAACATCAACTCTCGGACTGGTTCAGGAGAAGCGACCCAGAGGCACCCAAATCGACCCACACATCACGACCAAAAGCAACCAAGAATCATCTGTGATTCAAAACCGACCACACTGAGGTAATTTGTTGGAATCCACGACCAAGAATCATTTGTATTTTGAATCATGTGTATTTTGATGAGTTGGTGTTGTGATTTCAAATTTAGGGTTTCAAATTTAGGTATTTCAGATTAGGTTAGGTTTCGAATCCCTTTTTATGAGTTGATTTGGTGAAATTTCATTCCTATTGTGATTTCTGGGGTATATGGGGTTCTGAGGTGCGAATTTGGGGATATTCGTACTTCGAATCTTGAAGATTCGGACTGGTTCAGGACTTCAAGATTCGGACTGGTTCAGGACTTCAAGATTCGGACTTGAGAGATTCAGTACTGTCTCTCCTATTGCTTCTGTTATTGTTTTTCATGATAAGATGAATGGGGTGAAGATAATTTCCATGCTTTTGGCTATCTTAGGGTAGTGGTTAAGGACATAACCAACTTGAGATTTCACATTTGAATTTCATAACATTATTTGAATTGTATTGAAATTTCATAACATTAGTTTACTGTGTATACTTGTGGATTGCTTCAACTAGTTAGTTACTCATTACATAGCTATTAATCTGTTTTCCTTATTTTTTCTGATAGATTATGGCGAGGACAAAGCAAACTAAGAGGGTATCGTCTGAAGAGTTGGCCGATCGTCGTGCCTATCTCCACGCTTCTCATAGGCGAGGTGATCATGATACAGATGTGTCGACTTCTCGGAAGCGGGCTAGGAAGGGTGCTAGGAAGGGGGCTCCGAAGGCGACCACTGAGGTTCCTGCCCCTGCTACTGAGGTTCCTGCTACTCAGGTTCCTGATACTGAGGTTCCTGCCCCTGCTACTGAGGTTCCTGCTACTCAGGTTCCTGCTACTGAGGTTCCTGCTCTCTCGACGCCTGAGGTTACTGCTACTGAGGTTTCTCCTCAGTCGACGCCTGAGGTTACCGCCCACGATACTGTTGAGCCTTCCACCTCTTCACTTGATATTGATGCAGTTGAGGAGCCGGAGTCGGAGTCGGGGTCTGAGTCTGAGATTGAGGGTGAGGATGTAGAGGTAGAGGATCCGAATATGCCGCCGCTCCAGAGAGATCCACCGTTTCCTGGTGGGCCGGTTGAGTTGTCACTTCTGCAGCATTACCCGGATCACATAGCGCCGTGGACGTGGCATACCCTACTAGGCACCACTGACCCTCGTTATTCTGAGCGAGGTGATTTGAGGCTTGCCACTGCTGGTACGAAGCTCGGGCTGATGACGTGTGAGGGGGACAATTACAGGGAGGTCCGCTTGATTGTGGAGAGGAGCGGACTGTATCCACTGGTCAGGTGCAGCTATGTAGAGACGGATCCAGGGCTTATATCGGCCCTTGTGGAGAGGTGGCACGAGGAGACTAGTAGTTTCCACATGCCATTTAGGGAGATGACTGTCACCCTTGACGACGTCTCTGCTCTTCTTCACATCCCGGTTGGTGGGAGATTCTACACTCCAGGAGTGGCCTCGAGATATGATGTGGCAGAGACCTGCGCTTTGCTGTTAGGGGGGGATGCAGATTTGTACATGGCTGAGTTTGATAAGCTTAGGGGTCCGACTATGAGGTTCAGCTTCTTGCGAGACCTTTACCCGAAAGCTGTTGCAGGTTTGTTTCATTCATTATCTGAACTTTTTCCAACTATTATTTATATTTACTTAATCATAATTGGTATTACATTGTAATGTAGAGTGGCGGTACGAGCATGCAGCCAGGATGTACCTGATGCATCTTGTTGGCGCGACATTGTTCGCCGACAAGAGTGGGGGGCACTCATTCTCCGCCCGTTGGATAGGCATGCTACAGGATCTTGAGCGGGTGTCGGAGTTCGCGTGGGGCGCCATGGCCCTTGCCACGTTGTACGACCAGCTTGGACAGTCTTCTCGCAGCGGGGTCAAACAGATGGGCGGTTACACTTCCCTGTTGATGGCCTGGGTCTTTGAGCACTTTCCAGACAGGCTCGTTCGCCGGTATGCGAACCCGGCTTACACAGAGGACCATCCCAGAGCTCGTAGGTGGACAGAGTCACGGTCGGGGCATGCTAGGCTTGACGAGAGGCGAGTACTACTTGATGAGTTGACGGCCGACGACGTCACTTGGACTCCATATGAGGCCCACAGGGAATGGCGACAGCGGGATGAGAGGGCTTTGTTCTCAGCTACATTCGGTGTCCCTATCCCCCTGCTGTGCGACCTCATCTTCCGGAGCGGGTCATGCGACAGTTTGGGTATATATAGACGATCCCGCGCCACCCTAGTGAGATGGATAGATCTCCCGCAGCTGAGGCTGTTGATGCGGCATTCGCAGGTTATGTGCAGTACTTGTTCCCTGAGGGCGACCCTGCTATAGAGGAGGGACAGGCTGTGGGCGGTTACATGGATTGGTACGCTAGAGTGTCTCATTGTTTCATCATACCGGATGAGAGGAGGATTGATCTCAGTGCCGTGGTAAATTTTAAATTTTATTTCTATTTTCTTTATGCACTTGTGGTTTTCTGTATGTGATTTACTAACAGCGTTTTTTTTATTATTTACTTTCAGGCTGCTTTGCGTAGGGCTTTAGAAGTCCTTGAGTTGTCACTTGAGGTGAATGATGCTTTGCTGCCAGGCACACAGGCCCGCGCTTTAACGGAGAGAGCACTTCGCATCCTCCAGGACTTGGCTGGGACACAGGGCATTGCTTACGCTGCTGGGAGAGGAGGTCTGGGAGCAGGTGGCCGAGTAGGTGGCCGAGCCGGCGGCCGAGCAGGTGGCCGAGCAGGTGGCCGGGAGGGCGGCAGGGCAGCAGGTGGCCGGGAGGACGGCAGGGCAGGAGCCAGGGGAGGTCGTAGGGGTAGGGGAGGTCGTCGGGGTAGGGGACAGTAGGGGACATTAGTTGTATGAGCATTTTGTTGACATTACTATTATGATATTAGGGGACTATGTATTTTGCACTACTATTTCGGATTAGTATGAGTTTTATCTTCACTTTAACGTATATTTTTTTTTTATTTTTCACTTTTACCCTAAACCCTAATAATTTGTGAGCTTTATCTTCACTTTAACATTTTTTTTTTCTTTTTCACTTTTATAATCAACCCTAATAATTTTAAAAATCAATAACTTTTATAACCAACCCTAATAATCAACCCTTGTAATGGAAACCAAAACCTGGCACTCAACAACACAAACCCTTGTAATGAAGTTTAATCTTCAAGATATAATCCGAAACTTCAACCTTCGGATCAGTATGAAACTTCATCCTTTGGATTAGTATGAAACTTCAACTTCCGGACACCTCTGACAGATTCTACCACCTTTTTCAGCACCATTACTCCATAGCTTCACCTACCTCACCACCATTATGGCCTGCATAAACTCCTCAACCACCAAACCACCCCCCATTACATTTCACTTCTGATCACCCTCACTCCCTCACTTCCTCTTTTCTTACTACCCCTCAACCCCCCACCACCATCATTGCACCACCAACAACAACCTTCATGCACCACCAACAACAACCTTCATCAACCAGCACCACCTTGGTATGTATCATTGCATCCATTATAATTTGCCAATAATATACGTTTGTTTATATTTTCTACCATTTAAATTTCTCTTCATTTTTTGCCACCACCATCACTTCAACTTTTCTGCCCCGACATAAATCCGAATGTTCAAGTCTCGGATTAGTACGAAAGTTATAGTCTCGGATTAGTACGAGAGTTATAGTCTCGGATTAGTACGAATGTTCATTATACGGACTGTTAACCAGTGGCAGATTGGTTTATGCAGGCAGTATGACGAGCACATTTTTCTATGATGATGAAATGCTGCTTCTAAAACAAGATAATGATGTCAGTGAAGGAATGTTGCTTCAACAACAAGATAATGTTCGGCCTATAAGTGTGGATACCACTCATTTATGGTCGACCGATCAGGTATTCATTGCGTATACCATAATGACATTATTGTTTAGTGATGCTTGAATTGATTACTAATTTTAAAATGATATGTTACCCCTGTACAGATATTTGAAACTGTTGATGACCTTAAACAATGGGCTAAGAATGTTGGGAAGGACAATGGATATGCGATTGTGACTGGAAGGTCTGATTATTCCAGAAAAGGTGGAAATATGTATATTGTTCTGCGGTGCTCGAAGCATGGTGTGTACATCCCGTACAAGGACCCTAAGTCCTTCAAGTACAACTCCACCGGATCACAAAAATGTGATTGTCCTTTTAAACTTAAAGGACGACCTATGGAGGGTGATAAAAATTGGTGGCTGAAAGTGTTGGAAGGGGTACACAACCATGAACCAGCTAGATCTTTGGTTGGCCATTCCTATGCTGGTCGACTAACAGAAGAAGAGAAGGTTCAAGTCGACAGCATGAATAACAATTGGGTCCCACCGAGACACATGTTGGCCACTTTGAAGGAAAATAATCCGGGTAACTTGTCTACCATCACTCAAGTGTATAATCGCATCAAAAAAGTTAAAGAATTAGACCGCGGGCCACTTACAGAGATGCAATATTTGCTGAAGAAGTTGGCAGAAGCCAACTATGTTCACTTTGAAAGACATGAAGAAGATTCGGGTGTCATTATGGAACTTTTATGGGCTCATCCTAATGCTATTAAACTCTTCAACACATTCCCTCACGTGGTAATCATGGATTGCACATACAAGACAAACAAATTTCAAATTCCATTGCTTGAAATGGTTGGCCTCACTTCTACTGGTCTGACTTACTCCATTGCATTTTGCTACATGACTCGTGAGCGCACACCTGACTATGTTTGGGCCTTGGAGTGCATGAAATCTCTACTTGCTGACCCTGCCCGCTTACCTGGAGTGATTGTGACTGATAGGGAATTGGCTTTACTCAGTGCTGTTCGGAATATTTTTCCTGAGGCTACCCATTTACTATGCCTATTCCACATAAACAAGAATGTTGAGGCAAAGTGCAAATTGTGGGTTGACACAACGGATTTTAAAGCCTTAGTGATGCAAAAGTGGAATGAAGTGGTATATGCGGAAACAACTACACAATTTGAGGAGGAATGGAGCGACATGTGTGATATGTGTAAGGATCATCCAAGGTTCACATCGTACATTTATGACACTTGGTTGGTTCACAAGGAGAAATTTGTGAAGGCATGGACAAACAGAGTGAAGCATTTTGGAACGACAACAAGTAACAGGTACTACGCACATGCAATCTTGATAGACTTGCTTCATTTGATAGAATTGATTCATTTGATAGGCTTGTTTCATTTTTTGTATGCATTTGATAGACTTGTTTCATTTGATAGAATTGATTCATTTGATAGGCTTGTTTCATTTTTTGTATGCATTTGATAGGCTTGATAGACTAGCTTCATGTTTGTATGCAGGGCTGAAAGTGCACATGCAAGCTTGAAGAAGATGCTTAGGAACGGCAAGGGTAACCTGTGCGATTCATGGGAAGCAATTGATAGGTTGACCATTGTACGCCACAATGCAATACAAGCATCGTTTGAGCGCAGTATTAACATTGTAGAGCACCGTTTCAAGTCTCCAATGTATAAGAATATGAGAGGATTCGTTGCTAAACATGCACTTCACCTAATGTATGATGAACAAAACAGATTTTGGGGTCATGGTGAGAAATGCGGTTGCGTGATGAAAGTCACTCATGGACTACCTTGCGCTTGTGCACTTCAGAGTATGGCCTCAATTCCGTATGCAGCAGTTGATCCATTCTGGAAGATACTTTCTTGGGAACAAGTGCCTGTTGTGGAGAGTCAAACCTCAAACAGTGGATGCATGCCGCTAGAGATTGAGGCTTTGTGGGCTCATTTCAATACCTTGGTGTAAGATCAAGTTTCGATCTAGTAGTACAACTCTATGTTTTGATGATTACAAGTTAACCTTTTGATATGAACAATTGTGGTACTCTAACGTGTTTTTCTGAGTGTGCTACTTACAGGCTCTGACCTCAACTCAATCTCACACAAATCAGAAGCACTGTGTATAAAGAGCGACCCAAGCAACGCTTTCGCATTCACCATGTTCAGTATGAACAGTGGAAAAGCTTCAGAAGTTCTGAAGTTATACAAACTCTGATGTGGACTCAGTCACTAGAAGCTCTGAAGATCCAGAAAGTCTGATAACCAAGAAACACTGAAGGCTCAGATATTCTGATGGTGTAGAAGACTCTGAAGATCCAGAAGCTGATTAGTGAAATTCTGTTGTCCAGAAGCAAGATACTCTGAAGACCATGTTCTTCCCTCTGAGTTCAGAATCAGAAGAAACAATGGTCAGAGGATCTGGGCTTTCCCTCTGACTCTGATCAACCGGCTTCACAAGTTCCAATATGAAGCATTCCCCTGATCAGAAGTCTCCTAGGTTTAAAGGTCAAGTCGCTATCCAAGTACAAAAGCAACTGTACCTTCCTGACGACCTACCTAACAGTCTCAGACACAGCAGAAGCTGGATTTTCCAGAACTGCCCTCCAACGGTAGCATTTTCCATGCAACGCTCAACCCTAATCCTTGGAGTATTTAAAGAGGCTGAAGACTGAAAGAAGCGGCTAGAAGCATTCACATTCGCGCAAGACATTTTCAAATTCTTCTAAGCTTTCTTTCATCTGAAATTCATTGAGTTTACTATTAGCTTTTTCGAAGCAAATCTCTTGTAAACAATTCTTTGATAAACAATTTGTTTAGTTCCTTTAGGAGATCAAGGCTGATCGGATCCTAGAGAAGACTAAGAGAGTGAATCTTAGTGTGAGCTAAGTCAGTGTAATTGTTAGTCACTTGTAGGTTTCAAGTGCAGTTGTAACTCTTACCTGATTAGTGGATTGCCTTCATTCTAAGAAGGAAGAAATCACCTTAACGGGTGGACTGGAGTAGCTTGAGTGATTTATCAAGTGAACCAGGATAAAATCCTTGTGTGCTTTTCTATCTCTTATCTTTAGCACTTAAGTTCTCGAAAGATTTGTCAAAATCTTTAAGGTGGAAGTTTTATACTGAAAACGTTATTCAAACCCCCCTTTCTACCGTTTTTCATACCTTCAATTGGTATCAGAGCGCAAGTTCTGATTACCACACCTAACAGTGTTCAGTGATCCGGGCCGGTGTGAAAAACAATGGCTGCCACCACCAGTGAAACTCAAAGAGATGGTTACAATGCAAAGCCTCCTATGTTCGACGGTCAAAGGTTCGAATATTGGAAAGATAGACTGGAAAGTTTCTTTCTGGGTTTCGATGCAGATCTCTGGGATATTATTGTGGATGGCTACGAGCGTCCAGTTGATGCAGATGGCAAGAAGATCCCAAGGTCAGAGATGACTGTAGATCAAAAGAAGCTGTACTCACAACATCACAAAGCAAGAGCAATTCTTCTAAGTGCTATTTCCTATGAAGAGTACCAGAAGATTACAGATCGTGAGTTTGCGGAAGGCATTTTCGAATCTCTGAAGATGTCTCATGAAGGAAACAAGAAAGTCAAAGAATCAAAGGCATTGTCTTTGATCCAAAAGTATGAATCCTTCATCATGGAGCCAAATGAGTCCATTGAAGAAATGTTCTCCAGATTTCAGTTGCTTGTAGCTGGCATACGACCTCTCAACAAGAGCTACACAACAAAAGATCATGTCATAAGGGTCATCAGGTGTCTTCCTGAAAGTTGGATGCCTTTAGTGACTTCAATAGAGCTCACGAGAGACGTTGAGAATATGAGTTTAGAAGAACTCATCAGCATTTTGAAATGCCATGAGCTGAAGCGCTCAGAGATGCAAGATCTGAGGAAAAAGTCCATAGCCTTGAAATCTAAATCTGAAAAGGCTAAGGTTGAGAAGTCAAAAGCTCTTCAAGCTGAAGAAGAGGAATCTGAAGAAGCATCAGAAGATTCTGATGAAGATGAGCTGACTCTGATCTCCAAGAGACTCAATCGCATCTGGAAGCACAGGCAGAGCAAATACAAAGGCTCTGGAAAGGCAAAAGGAAAGTCTGAATCCTCAGGTCAGAAGAAGTCCTCACTTAAGGAAGTCACATGCTTTGAGTGCAAAGAATCAGGGCACTACAAAAGTGACTGTCCAAAATTGAAGAAGGACAAGAAGCCAAAGAAGCACTTCAAGACAAAGAAGAGTCTGATGGTGACATTTGATGAATCAGAGTCAGAGGATGTTGACTCTGATGGTGAAGTCCAAGGACTCATGGCTATTGTCAAAGACAAGGAAGCAGAGTCAAAGGGAGCTGTTGACTCTGACTCAGAATCAGAAGGAAATCCTAACTCAGACGATGAAAATGAGGTATTCGCTTCTTTCTCTACCTCTGAACTGAAACATGCATTGTCTGATATCATGGATAAGTATAACTCCTTATTGTCTAAGCATAAGAAGCTGAAAAAGAACTTATCTGCTGTTTCGAAGACTTCTTCTGAACATGAGAAAATTATTTCTGATTTGAAAAATGATAATCATGCCTTGATCAATTCTAACTCTGTGCTTAAGAACCAGATTGCTAAGTTAGAAGAAATTGTTGCCTGTGATGCCTCTGATTGTAGAAATGAATCTAAGTATGAAAAGTCTTTTCAAAGATTCCTAGCTAAAAGCGTGGATAGAAGCTTAATGGCTTCAATGATCTATGGCGTAAGCAGAAATGGAATGCATGGCATTGGCTATTCTAAACCAATTAGAAATGAGCCCTCTGTGTCTAAAGCTAAATCCTTGTATGAATGCTTTGTTCCCTCTGGTACCATATTGCCTGATCCTTTACCTGCTAAAGTTGCTAAAAACCCTCTTAAAAAGGGATCCTTCTCTATGTCTAAATATCATGCAAATATTCCTTTAAAATATCATGTTGAGACACCCAAGGTGATCAGAACCTCTGGGGTAACTAACAAGAAAGGACCCAGAAAGTGGGTACCTAAGGACAAGATTATCTATGTTGCAGATATCCTTGATAGCTCCACTGAAACACCAATCATGGTATCTGGACAGTGGATGCTCGCGTCACATGACGGGAGAAAGGCGTATGTTCCGAGAGCTGAAACTTAAGCCTGGAGGCGAAGTTGGCTTTGGAGGAAATGAAAAGGGTAAAATTGTTGGTACTGGTACTATTTGTGTAGATAGCAGTCCATGCATTGATAATGTGTTATTGGTAGACGGCTTAACACATAACTTATTGTCTATAAGTCAATTAGCTGACAAGGGTTATGATGTTATATTCAATCAAAAGTCCTGCCGGGCTGTAAGTCAAATCGATGGCTCTGTTCTGTTTAACAGCAAGAGGAAGAACAACATTTATAAGATTAGATTATCTGAGTTGGAGGCTCAGAATGTGAAGTACCTTCTGTCTGTTAATGAAGAGCAGTGGGTATGGCATAGACGGTTAGGGCATGCCAGTATGAGAAAGATTTCTCAGCTGAGCAAGCTAAACCTTGTCAGGGGCTTACCCAATCTGAAGTTCGCTTCAGACGCTCTTTGTGAAGCATGTCAGAAAGGCAAATTCACAAAAGTCCCTTTCAAGGCAAAGAATGTTGTCTCAACCTCAAGGCCGTTAGAACTTCTGCATATCGACCTTTTTGGACCAGTGAAAACTGAGTCTATAGGTGGCAAGAGATATGGGATGGTTATCGTTGATGACTATAGCCGCTGGACATGGGTAAAGTTTCTAACCCGCAAGGATGAGTCTCATGCTGTGTTCTCTACCTTCATTGCTCAAGTGCAAAACGAGAAGGCTTGTAGGATTGTGCGTGTCAGAAGTGACCATGGTGGAGAGTTTGAGAATGACAAATTTGAGAGTCTGTTTGATTCCTATGGAATTGCACATGATTTCTCTTGTCCCAGAACTCCTCAACAAAATGGTGTTGTTGAAAGGAAGAACAGAACTCTTCAGGAGATGGCTAGAACCATGCTCCAAGAAACTGGCATGGCTAAGCACTTTTGGGCAGAGGCAGTAAATACAGCATGTTACATTCAGAACAGAATCTCTGTGAGACCAATTCTGAATAAGACTCCTTATGAATTGTGGAAGAACATAAAACCCAACATTTCTTATTTTCATCCTTTTGGCTGTGTTTGTTATGTTCTCAATACTAAGGATAGATTGCATAAATTTGATGCTAAGTCTTCTAAATGTCTATTACTTGGTTATTCTGATAGATCTAAAGGTTTTAGATTTTATAATACTGATGCTAAGACTATTGAAGAATCTATTCATGTTAGATTTGACGATAAGCTTGACTCTGACCAGTCAAAGCTAGTTGAAAAGTTTGCTGATTTAAGCATTAATGTTTCTGACAAAGGCAAAGCTCCAGAGGAAGTTGAGCCAGAGGAAGATGAACCAGAGGAAGAAGCTGGTCCCTCTAACTCACAAACTCTGAAGAAGAGCAGAATCACTGCAGCTCACCCTAAGGAATTGATCTTGGGAAACAAAGACGAACCAGTCAGAACCAGATCTGCCTTCAGACCCTCTGAAGAGACCTTGCTCAGTCTGAAAGGATTGGTGTCCTTAATTGAACCCAAGTCCATAGATGAAGCTCTTCAGGACAAGGATTGGATTCTGGCCATGGAAGAAGAATTGAATCAATTCTCCAAGAACGATGTTTGGAGCTTAGTGAAGAAGCCTGAGAGTGTCCATGTTATTGGAACGAAATGGGTATTCAGAAACAAGCTGAATGAGAAAGGAAATGTAGTCAGAAACAAGGCAAGGCTAGTTGCTCAAGGCTACAGCCAGCAGGAAGGAATAGACTACACTGAAACATTTGCTCCAGTAGCAAGACTGGAGGCAATCAGACTGTTGATCTCTTTCTCAGTAAATCACAACATAGTTCTACATCAGATGGACGTGAAGAGTGCCTTCCTAAATGGTTATATCTCCGAGGAAGTCTATGTTCATCAACCCCCAGGTTTTGAAGATGAGAAGAAACCAGACCATGTGTTCAAATTGAAGAAATCACTCTATGGTCTGAAGCAAGCTCCCAGAGCATGGTATGAGATACTCAGCTCATTCCTTCTGGAGAATGAGTTTGTAAGGGGTAAAGTAGATACAACTCTTTTCTGCAAGACTTATAAAGATGATATCTTAATTGTGCAAATTTATGTTGATAATATTATATTTGGTTCTGCTAATCAATCTCTATGCAAAGAATTTTCTGAGATGATGCAGGCTGAATTTGAGATGAGTATGATGGGAGAATTAAAGTACTTTATGGGAATACAAGTTGATCAAACACCAGAAGGAACATATATCCATCAGAGCAAGTACACTAAAGAACTTCTGAAGAAGTTCAATATGCTGGAATCTACAGTGGCCAAGACTCCAATGCATCCTACATGCATTCTGGAGAAAGAAGATAAAAGTGGTAAAGTATGTCGGAAGCTCTATCGCGGCATGATAGGTTCACTTCTATACTTAACTGCATCTAGGCCAGACATACTATTTAGTGTTCATTTATGTGCTCGTTTCCAATCAGATCCAAGGGAAACCCACTTAACTGCTGTTAAGAGGATCCTAAGGTATCTGAAAGGCACCACTAACCTTGGCTTGATGTATAAGAAAACATCAGAGTATAAGCTTTCAGGTTACTGTGATGCTGCTTATGCTGGAGATAGAACAGAGAGAAAAAGTACTTCTGGAAATTGTCAATTTCTGGGAAGCAATCTAGTCTCATGGGCAAGCAAGAGGCAATCAACCATTGCACTATCAACTGCAGAGGCAGAATATATCTCAGCAGCAATATGCAGCACTCAGATGCTCTGGATGAAACATCAGCTGGAGGATTATCAGATCCTTGAGAGCAATATTCCAATCTATTGTGATAACACTGCTGCAATCTCATTGAGTAAGAATCCTATCTTGCATTCAAGGGCAAAGTACATTGAGGTAAAGTATCACTTTATTAGAGATTATGTACAGAAGGGCGTACTTCTTCTGAAGTTTGTTGATACTGACCATCAATGGGCAGATATCTTTACAAAGCCCTTAGCAGAGGATAGATTTAATTTTATTCTGAAAAATCTGAACATGGACTTTTGTCCAGAGTGAAGATGGATCAGAACCTCTCACGATGATACTTCTTGATCAGAAGATGTCTAGTCCAGAAGGTAACTCAATCAGAGTGTGTGTACCCACTGGTACTGACTCTGAAGCTGAGACAGCAACACGTGTGTCAGTATTTCTGATGCATAGTTCCTTGTGCCCGTGTGACAGTCTGTTATGATTGCGTGTAGATGTGCTTCTCTCCTGTGTGTGATTTGTGTATTTACTGTTACTATCTATCTTTAATTTTCAACCGTTGATCTTAAAGTGCTTTTTGAATCAACAACGGTTATTTGTCAAAACCCACTATACACACACGATCTCTTTCACTTCCGGTTTTTACTCTCTCTCTCTCTGCTTTTTCAAAACCGCTTACCCTCGTTTTCTCTCTCGATCTCTCTTCATCTTTCAACCTTCATCTTCTACCTCAAACCTTCAACCGCTTCAAAAATGGTGAGTCAAACCAGAAGAGCTACTGCAGATGCAACCCAGTTCCCTCACATGGTAGTTGGTCTAGCAACGGGTCAAAGGGGCCCTGGGAATCCGACTCAAGATCTAGGTCAAGCTCAAGAGCAGATTATTCCAATTGCAGAACGGGGCTGTGCCGTTCACTGCGTATATGCTTCTGAGGAACTTCAAGTCCTGGCAGAATGGAGATTCGACCTCGACAACCTGGCTACAAATGGGTATGATCTTCGTCCTGAAGTCCAAGTTCAAGGTTGGGGAAATTACTTCAACAGACTTCGAGGACCGGTGTATGATAAACTGATCAAGGAATTCTGGAAGCACGCCGACTGCGATGATACTCAGGTGGTATCTCACATTCTTGGAAGAAAGATCATCATCACAGAGAAGTCTTTCGTGAATTTGCTGGGTGCAGACACTGCTTTTGGGTATCGTTTCCAATTCACGGAATCGAAGCTGAAACCCAAGACGAAGGATGAGATCAACAAGGCCCTGTACACCAATTACAAACCGGGCAAGACGAATTACAAGGTGATGGACCTTCATCCCAAGCTCAGGATCTGGCACAAAATTTTGCTCCACTGCATAAACCAGAGACCAAAGGGCAGTTCCCCAGACTACATCAACTTCAACCAGAAGGTGATGTTGTTCTTCATCCAAGACCAGAAGAAGATCTGCCTTCCCTACTTCCTGTTCTCCTACTTGAAGGAATGTATCCGGAAATCTCGTACCACTGCCTCCATCAAGTCAGCGATCAAGTATATTCCCTTCGGGAGACTTTTGTCTGATCTCTTCATTGAGAGTGGCCTCATTCAAGATCTGATAAATGCTGGATGCACAGAGGATCTGACCACCATTGTCAGTGATGTCTTCACTGCAAATTCTCTAAAGAAGATGGGCCTAATCAAGAAGAAGATTGCTCCTGCCCATGAAGACACATCTTCTGAGATCAGAAGTAGAAGGATGCCTCTGAATGACTACCCTCTGTGGACACAGGCATACAATCCTGACGCCATTAGGTGCTATGTTGAAGACCTAAGGGCTCAAGGATTCGAAATTGATCTCGATGACTTCTTCAGTAGACTGCCGCCAGCTCCAGAGTTTCCTTCTCCTCCCAAGAAGAAAGTTCAGAGGAAGATGATCCTAGAAGAATCTTCTGAGGAATCAGATGTCCCTCTGATCAAAAAGAAGAAGGCTGGTCAATCCAAGAGAAAGCAAGATGAAACCAGCAAGCCTGATGATGGTGATGATGGTGATAATGAGGATGGTCCTCCTAAGAAGAAGAAGAAGCAGGTCAGAATCGTGGTGAAGCCTACTCGGGTGGAACCAGCTGCTGAAGTGGTCAGAAGGACTGAACCTCCTGCCAGAGTGACAAGATCATCAGCACATTCAAGTAAGTCTGCAATTGCTTCTGATGATGATTTGAATTTATTTGATGCACTCCCCATATCTGCCATGCTCAAACACTCTTCAAATCCCCTCACTCCTATTCCTGAGTTCCAACCAGCTGCACAAACCACCTCTCCACCACATTCCCCAAGGTCTTCGTTCTTTCAACCTTCCCCTATTGAAGCACCTCTCTGGAATTTGCTCCAAAATCAACCCTCTAGGTCAGAAGAACCAACCTCTCCCTTTACCATTCCATACAACCCCTTAACTTCTGAACCCATCATTCATGAACAACCAGAGCCTACCCACACAGAACCTGGACCCAGAACCTCTGATCACTTTGTCCCACGAGCATCAGAACGTCTGGCTCTCAGACCCACGGATACAGACTCTTCCACAGCCTTTACACCTGTATCCTTCCCAACCAATGTTGCTGACTCTTCTCCCTCCAATAACTCTGAATCCATTAGAAAATTCATGGAGGTCAGAAAAGAAAAGGTGTCTACCTTAGAAGAATACTATCTCACTTGTCCAAGCCCTAGGAGATATCCTGGCCCTAGACCTGAACGTCTAGTTGACCCAGATGAACCTATCTTGGCCGACCCTTTACATAAGGCAGACCCTTTGGCTCAACAAGCTCACCCTGCCCCTGACCAACAAGAGCCTATTCAACCAGAACCTGAACCAGAATAATCTGTGTCTAACCAATCCTCGGTTAGATCACCCCATCCTCTGGTTGAAACTTCAGAACCTCACCTTGGAACCTCTGAACCCAATGCTCAAATGTTTAACATTGGCTCTCCACAAGGTGCCTCTGAAGCTCACAGCAGCAATCACCCAGCCTCTCCTGAAACCAACCTCTCCATAATTCCTTATACTCACCTCCGACCCACATCTCTCTCTGAGTGCATCAATATTTTCTATCATGAAGCCTCTTTGATGCTACGCAATGTGCACGGTCAGACTGACCTAAGTGAGAATGCTGAACGTGTGGCTGATGAGTGGAACAATCTGGGCACTTGGCTGGTGGCTCAAGTTCCAATTATGATGCAGCTCCTGCATGCAGAGGGAAGTGAGAGGATTGAGGCTGCAAAGCAAAGGTTTGCTAGAAGGGTGGCTCTTCATGAACAAGAACAGAGACATAAGCTTCTTGAAGCTATTGAAGAAGCCAAGAGAAAGAAAGCTCAAGCAGAAGAAGCTGCACGTCAAGCAGCAGCTCAGGCTGAACAAGCCAGATTAGAGGCAGAACGACTTGAGGCTGAGGCTGAAGCCCTTAGATGCCAAGCACTTGCACCAGTAGTGTTTACTCCTGCTGCTTCTACTTCCATTCCAGATCCTCAAGCTGCTCAGAATGTTCCTTCTGGTTCTACTCAGTCAAGCTCATCCAGACTCGACATCATGGAACAGCGTCTTGACACTCATGAATCCATGCTAATTGAAATGAAGCACATGATGATGGAACTTCTGCGTCGAACTGATAAACCCTAGTTTTAGGATCTCTTCGTTTTTCTTTTTCTTTAACGTTGTTTTATTTTTGTTAACTTCTGTTTTCTTTTTATTTAATTATTCTACTTTGTTCGTTTGTGATTATCTATGCATATCTATATATTATTTCTGTCACATATGTTTGCAAAAATCTTTTTATTCATCATCTCTTTATGTTTACATCATACATTCTTTATGTTTACATCATACATTCTTTCCCTAAAATCTAGAATGGAGGATCCCTCCTCATTCTTCTGCACTCCTGGCGCTGCTCTGACCTATCCTTCTCCAGACGCTCCAGTGCATGCTGGATGTTGTTGAGCCTGTTCTTTAGCTCATCCCTCTCCAGAATCTCTTATGCAGTCTTGAGCTTCTCTTCCAAACTCTCTTTTTCTTCCAGCAGCTTGAGTTCAAGCCGGCTGAGTTCTTGCACCTCCTCCACGAAGGCAAGAAATTCCCTCAGGTCTCTCTTCAACTCTGGACGCAGGTCCTCCTCCAGCAGTGTCCGTGTTAGCTCCGAGATGGTCGTTGTACCCTCTGGATGCCTGATGTTAAGGAACAAGTCCTCCTCGAAGGTCTTCTTCCTCAGCTCTTCTAGTGCTACGATGTATGACGCCATTTTTTTTCCTTACTGAAAATTGTTCGAGGTGTGAAGCTTACCTTTCTCTCCAACGCTTTATATAGGCCTTACTTTCTCTCTGAAAGTTAATGCTCCTACAGTTTCTCGAGGTTAGGTTCTTGGTAACTGACCCTTCTCTTTACTCCCTTGACCGGTGGTAAACGTTCTTCTCTTGCATTAACTCTTCTATTTATTTCGCCTAACTCTGATTCTTGCATCGTTTTCATTTTCTTTAAACTTAGACCTTCTCTAAGGGGGAGTACCTTGTACTTCAAGCTAAGTTTTTCACACCCCACGCTTTTTGCTTATGACAAAAAGGGGGAGTAAACCCAGTTTTTGATGTGTAAGATGTGTTAGTGTGATTTATTTTTTCTTTTGGAGAATTTAAGAGTTCCACCTTCATGACCATAGATGTGTCACTGGGCAAATACAAGGAATACATTTCACTTCTTCTGAAGTGATTCTAGTTGACTCTGATACCCAAGACTCGGATACCTTGTCCGTGACTCTGATTACTTATGCGCTCTGATTACTCGATTTTCATCTATGTCATAAGTTTTTCACTCTGAACTCTTATATCATTTAGCTCAGAATCTAGACTTTACTAACGTTTTCATCAAGTATTAGATTCAGGGGGAGCTAAGCTCAGAATCAAGCAGTGACTTGAATTCAGAATGAGCAAGATAAACTATTCACATCAGGATAAGTCTTATTCTATATCTCTAAACTCTGAGTGAATTCAGTTTAATGTTTAAGAATTGTTCATCAAAAATCTTAGTTTTGTCATCATCAAAAAGGGGGAGATTGTAAGATCAAGTTTTGATCTAGTAGTACAACTCTATGTTTTGATGATTACAAGTTAACCTTTTGATATGAACAATTGTGGTACTCTAACGTGTTTTTCTGAGTGTGCTACTTACAGGCTCTGACCTCAACTCAATCTCACACAAATCAGAAGCACTGTGTATAAAGAGCGACCCAAGCAACGCTTTCGCATTCACCATGTTCAGTATGAACAGTGGAAAAGCTTCAGAAGTTCTGAAGTTATACAAACTCTGATGTGGACTCAGTCACTAGAAGCTCTGAAGATCCAGAAAGTCTGATAACCAAGAAACACTGAAGGCTCAGATATTCTGATGGTGTAGAAGACTCTGAAGATCCAGAAGCTGATTAGTGAAATTCTGTTGTCCAGAAGCAAGATACTCTGAAGACCATGTTCTTCCCTCTGAGTTCAGAATCAGAAGAAACAATGGTCAGAGGATCTGGGCTTTCCCTCTGACTCTGATCAACCGGCTTCACAAGTTCCAATATGAAGCATTCCCCTGATCAGAAGTCTCCTAGGTTTAAAGGTCAAGTCGCTATCCAAGTACAAAAGCAACTGTACCTTCCTGACGACCTACCTAACAGTCTCAGACACAGCAGAAGCTGGATTTTCCAGAACTGCCCTCCAACGGTAGCATTTTCCATGCAACGCTCAACCCTAATCCTTGGAGTATTTAAAGAGGCTGAAGACTGAAAGAAGCGGCTAGAAGCATTCACATTCGCGCAAGACATTTTCAAATTCTTCTAAGCTTTCTTTCATCTGAAATTCATTGAGTTTACTATTAGCTTTTTCGAAGCAAATCTCTTGTAAACAATTCTTTGATAAACAATTTGTTTAGTTCCTTTAGGAGATCAAGGCTGATCGGATCCTAGAGAAGACTAAGAGAGTGAATCTTAGTGTGAGCTAAGTCAGTGTAATTGTTAGTCACTTGTAGGTTTCAAGTGCAGTTGTAACTCTTACCTGATTAGTGGATTGCCTTCATTCTAAGAAGGAAGAAATCACCTTAACGGGTGGACTGGAGTAGCTTGAGTGATTTATCAAGTGAACCAGGATAAAATCCTTGTGTGCTTTTCTATCTCTTATCTTTAGCACTTAAGTTCTCGAAAGATTTGTCAAAATCTTTAAGGTGGAAGTTTTATACTGAAAACGTTATTCAAACCCCCCCTTTCTACCGTTTTTCATACCTTCACTTGGATGATGCGGGCCAAAGTATGCTGAGAAGGAAGCTTAAAGAGCTTTATTGTCCTCAAATCAGTTCATTGTGTCCTCCTGAAGTGAATATAAAGCACAATCAATCGTCCAAGGAGAGGAAAACCAAACCTCCCAGAGGTCAATCAATAGGATCCACCCAGCGTGACCTTTCACATTGGGAACATGTTGACAATCAGACCAAAGAACAAGAATCGAAAGCTAGCAAGAGGAAACCTTGGCTCACCAAAACTCCTAAAACAACTCCAACATCGCAAGCTCCTAAGTCAAAGAACAAGAAGGCTATGACGGCCACCGGCTCCAAAATCTACTTACCGGAGTTGCCATCTTTTTTATGGCCATATATACATGAAGTGATAGATGTTGTCGGGGATGGTAATTGTGGATACAGAGCCGTCGCTGCATTGCTGGACCTTCAGAACGGTCAGGACGGTTGGCCTCGGGTTAGGGAAGAGCTGATTGTAGAACTCACACTCTATGAGAAACACTATACACGCATGTGGGGTTATGATGTGGTACAAGCCATGCACAATCGTCTCACTCTCCCTCCTGATGGTAGAGCCACTAAAGCCAAATGGATGCATCTACCGGAGATGGGGTACCTTATTGCTAACCGGTTTCGGGTGGTTTTCATCTCCATCTCGTTAAAATCTAGTTACACTTACCTTCCGATGAGAGGAGGCGCCCCACCGTTAGAACATCCTGTCATAGCTATTGGTCATGTGACCAATCACTTTGTACAGGTATATCCTCAGTTAAATACATATCTTCTTTTTTATTAATACACTCTCTTGTCACGTTAAACAATTTATATTGAAATATATCTAATTTTACTACTATACTCTTAAATGTAGCTGAAGTTGGTGTCTGGACATCCTATGCCGCCAATTGCTCCCCAATGGGAATACAACGTTGAAGAACCCGAGTCCGAATGGTGTAAACCGTATAAAGAGCGTTTGGATAGATTTATGGCTGAACACACTGTTTGGATTGGTCCTTGTGTTATTACCAACTTTGATTTAACAGACATAACAGAAGATTGATAATATGATTCATGCTTGTAATGTTGTAACCATGTCTGTAACCATATTATTAGCAAGAATATTTTCCTACATGTATTAAGACAATGCTCCAGTATTGTAACGAGGTCTGTTTGTCCCATATTATTGTCACTGCATTTTCACGTTTCTGTCTGTGACAGTATCTGGTTTTAGAGGTACGAATCTTGAAGTTTCATATTAATCCGGGTTTTCAACTCTCGGACGTCTTAAAAAGGGGGGGTGGTAAATTTAATTATGAATCAGTCCGGAACTTATAGTCCTGGATTGATCCGAAACTTAAAGTCCTGGAGTGATCCGAAACTTATAGTCCTGGATCACCCTTATCAAGCAGCAGAATGCCTACACAACCAACTCTGACCACCATCAATTACAATCTCAACCACCATCACTGCCTACACAACCAACTCTGACCACCATTAATCTTCACCACCAACCCCATTACTCATTCCTCCTACACCATAAATCCCTTTACTTCCTATATTAGTCCCCTATGCACCAAAGGCATCCTACACCATTACATTACTTCCCTTCTTCCCCTGTTGCAGGAAATAACCAGAAGAAATGGAACAAGATCCACCATCAACCTTCATCCGCCCTTGCAAACGCCAAGACAACCTTGCCTCCAGCTCTCGTCCTCTCATTCCCGGCCCAGCTGGCGCCGTCCAGGCCGCCATGATTCACCGCAGATCCACCGACGACAAACCAAACATTTCAACCCAACAATTCGTTAGGCAAGTCCTCCAAGAAGGCCACGACACCGATCCCGATTTCCAATCCAATGCTTGGCTTTCAGCCCTGCAATTAAACGGATCTGCCACTCCTCTGGGCGCAATCACTCACCATCATGAAAGAGTAGATCACGTCATCGGTGTTATCAAATCCTGCAATCCCAATGGGTTTGGAGATGCAACAGTTACACTCAAGGTATTTCCTTATTCCTCCTTATATTTCAGTGAAATGATTCATGTTTCTCTCATGACATCTGAGATTGAGATTCAGGACCCTACGGGCACTGTTGGCGCTAGTATCCATCACAAGGTCTTCACTGAAAGCGTATTTGCGAAAGACATAACTGTTGGATCTGTTCTGCTTCTCCAAAAGGTTAATCTATAGGCAACTTTAACATTTTAAGCTTCTTTGGACAACTTGGACATCACATCGTTTCTTCACTTTGCTTTCAGGTCGCTGTGTTCTCTCCTAGAAAGTCTAATTGTTATCTGAATATAACCTTGTCCAATGTAGTCAAGGTATGATAATCTTCTTCCACATCTAAAATAAAGCATTTGAATCTTTTCCACATCTACAACAAAGCATTTGAATCTGTTTTCATTATACAGGTATTTTCAAAGGACAGTGCACCTCCACCTCCACCTGGAAGCTTCACAAACATAACAGAAGATTAATATTAGTTCTTTACTAATTCTATATTAAGGACTATTTGTGTAACTTTTGAAATGCTGAACTTAGATTTCGTATTGTTATTTTGCTTTACTTTTCCAATGCTTAACTTGGATTATGTATTGTAATTTTGTTTAAATTGGATTAAGTAACTTTTCAATTTTAAAGTCATGTTATATTTGCTGCAATTGGACTAAAGTCATGTTATTTTAACTGTAATTAAAGAATCCGAAGGTTTAACTCTCGGACTAGTCCAGAACATCAACCTCTGGACTGGTATGGAGGTTTAAGTCCCGGAGGGTATTCCCGGCATTTTTTTAAAAAGACTAGGGTGGCAATTCTAAATCCAGGGGTGGGAAATCTAATTCCCGTCGAGGAGAGATGAAATGCATATGATGAATTGTAATTCAACTGTATGCAAAAATCGTTTAAGAAATGGACTTAATTTTGAGGTGGCACTTAATACAATTGTTAAATTGATGCAATTGACGGGCTCAAGTGAATTGCGTGGAACATGATTCTTCTCACCCTTTCTTGTGATTTTTTTTTTAATTTTAATTATTATTTACACATGTGGAATTAAAACTTTAATTAAAAATTACATGTGGCATGCCATGTCAGCTATGACTTGTCATTCAACACTCTCGCTAGAGCTCCGCCCTCCGGTGAGGGCTAGAACCAAAATGCTTGCAACTCCAGGGAGATATTGGCCAGTTTTTTTCGGGGAGGGACTAAAATTAAAACTCACTACAAACACAGAGACCAATTTGACCATTAACAATTTTTTTTATTAACAAGGTAGAAAGCCATTCGTAGGGTTCCATATCATCATAGGCTTTGATTTTGGTGGCTGCAATTTACATGAGAGAATGGCTGCATTCAATTTCTCATTTTTTTATCATTTATTTTACTTTTATCTCATCTAATACAGTTAATGGTGAGGTGAACGTGGGTGGACCCAACCTTTCCTTATTAAAACTGAAAATTTAAAACTAAAAACTGGTTTAAAATTTTGACAACTTAAAACTGAAACCACCCCAAACGGGCCTAAGCAATAATGTTACTTACACATTATTTTTTGAGGTGGAATGAGGAGAGAGATAAGAAGAAAAAAAAAGTAAGAGAGAGAAAGTATGAGATGTGATAGATGATAAAAAGAGAGATATAGAAACAAATATAGTGGAAATTGGACTGATATGGGCGGACCGGATCATTTTACTTTGGGCTTATTATTATTATGTAACAAATGGGTCGGGCAACCCATGGTCCAGCCGGGCCAAAACTCAAGCTATAAATAAAAGAGGATCGCCCAAGCGGCAAGGAACTATCATTTTACACAATTTTCTTAGTTTTTCACTTACTTCGTTTGCTCTCAGTTTGATTAGCCCACGTCTAAGGTTCTATACCGGAACATTGGCGCCCACCGTGGGACCGAAGGATACTTTCCTAGGCTTCGTTTTTCACCGCGACGGTGACTCGATCCGGGGCGAACGGAGAGAGGAATCATGTTCAACAAAATGATGTTCCTCTCAATGTTCTTCAGCGGATCATGGACGATCTCAATGAACTTCGTCAACATAATCAACAGTTACAAAATCAACTTACTGATCTCAATCAGACTCAGGGTTCACGAGAGGGCGATCGAAGAATGGCTGAGACGGTGGTGGATTTTCAACCTTTCACAGAGGAAATAGCGAACACCGCCGTCCCACACAATTTGAAGACGTTAAAGCTTGATTCTTACTATGGCGATTCAGATCCAAAGGACCATTTAGTGTGTTTCAACACTAAAATGGTCATTGTAGGCGCATCAGACGCGTTGAAGTGCAAAATGTTACCATCAACTTTTAAGAAGTCGGCGATGATTTGGTTTACAACTCTACCGTCAAGGTCAATTGTCAATTTCACAGAATTATCTACAAAATTCTTGTCTCAGTTTTCTACCAGTCGTGCACAAAAAGTAACTCCGGCGACATTATTCAATGTTCGTCAAGGACCAAATGAGACTTTGCAGTCTTACATGGGGCGTTTCAATCAATTATCTGTTCATTTGGAGGATAAAATGCCGGAAATTTGCATTGCAGCTTTTGAATTGGGTTTGAAGCTTGGTGGTTTGAACAGTAACTTGAGTAGAAAACATGTGGAAACAATGGCGCATTTACGCGAAAGGGTACAAGGATACATCAGGGAGGAGCAGAGCGATCAGATCAAGAACAACCGCCCAAATGCAGCGGTTACAGGGCAGAAACAGCAGTTTGAGGCGAAGAAGGGAGCGGTTGCAGATCAATATTCGAAGGGATGGACCGAACGTGGCAACGCAGGGTATAACAATCGCAACCGTTATGACGGCCGATTTGATAACCGTTCTAATTTCAAAAATCGTGCTCAACCGTATGGATTGCGTGGGCCAGGACATTCGATGACGTGGACTCGGAGTCAAAATGATCGTGCAGTACCTTTGGCGGTTAATTTGACTGAAGCTTTGCACTCGTGTTTGGAGGCGAACGTTATTCGTTTTCCACGGCAGCCAAAGCCGTCAACGGGTTATGTGGATAAGAAGAAGTGGTGTGAGTATCATAGGATTTCGGGACATAATACTGATGATTGTTTCACTCTGAAGAAGGAGATAGATAAATTGGTGAAGGCTGGATGCATGAAACAGCTTGAAGGACGAAGCAATCCTGATGAGGCAAGAACTTCAATAAGGCGAACTGAAGATGGAAAATAAATTGAGGGTGATGGTCAAGATAGGCAGTCAGAAGGAAAAGCTAAGGGGCGGATTCATTCTATTTTCGGTGGATTTCGTGGTGGAGGAACGACTAATTCAGCTCGTAAGAGGTATGTTCATTCCATTAATGTTGTTTATTCTAACGATTGGGGAAGTTGGGCGACCAATCAACCCGATATAACTTTTACTGTGCGAGATTTTGAGGGAGTTCAACCTCATGAAGATGACCCAATTGTTGTAATGTTGAGAATTGCTGATTATGAAATTGAGAGGGTACTCCTAGATCAAGGGAGCTCGGCGGATCTGATTTATGGCGATGCTTTTGAGAAGTTGGGGCTAACTGAATCTGATTTGTTACCTTATGATGGCTCTTTGGTAGGTTTTTCTGGAGAAAAAGTATTTGTTCGAGGTTATGTGGAGCTGAAGACTGTCTTTGGAGAAGGGAAAAATGCGGAGACATTTGCTATTAAGTTTTTGGTAGTAAAGTGTACTTCGCCTTATAATGTACTCATTGGAAGGCCTTCACTAAACAGATTGGGGGCGATCATTTCCACACGACACTTAACAGCTAAGTATCCGTTGAGCAAAGGAGGAGTTGGAGTTTTAAAGGCTGATCAAATAGTTGCCATGAAGTGTTATTCAGAAAGCTTCAAGCAGTATGGGCACATGGGAAAGAAGGCAGTGAAAGAGGGGCATCGAGTCTATGAAGTGGATATAGAACAATCAGACATTAGTTTGGATCCTCGAGACGGATTCATTGAGCACAAGATGACATCAGAAGAGGAAACTAAGGCGATCCAGATTGGTGAGCGAAACTTGAAAGTTGGTGTCAATCTAACTACAAGTCAAGAGGACATGTTGGTAAAGTTGTTATCTGAGAATATGAATTTATTCGCATGGAGTGCAAAGGATCTTCCAGGTATCGATCCGGAGTTTATTTGTCACAAATTGGCTTTAAATCCCGGGGCGAAACCTGTTGTTCAATTCAAAAGAAAGATGGGCGAAGAAAAGGCAGAGGCAGTAAAGGTGGAAACAAACAAGTTACTGGAAGCTGGATTCATTAGGGAGGTTAAGTATCCAACATGGTTGGCGAATGTAGTAATGGTGAAGAAGGCTAATGGAAAGTGGCGAATGTGCACAGATTATACAGATTTGAACAAGCATTGTCCTAAGGATTCTTATCCTTTACCGAATATTGATAAGCTTGTGGATAGGGCGTCTGGATTCGGAATGCTTAGCCTCATGGATGCATATTCAGGGTATCACCAGATAAGAATGTATCAGCCAGACGAAGAGAAGACAGCTTTTATGACAAATCAGGCGAACTATTGTTATCAGACTATGCCGTTTGTGTAACGCCCCGATTTCTCGAGTGTTACACAGTAACTAATTAACCAATTTTCGTAAAGAGTTTTCGTCGATTCACTTATTAATCTTCAATTAATGACAAACCTTTCATTTTACGAAAACTCTTGAAACATAACCTTTCCAAAAACACGCGGAAGTAACCAACATCGTAAAACTTTTTAAATAACCAATTGTAAAGAGTACGAATCAAAGGCCTGAATGAAAATAAAGATTACATCAAAACTTGTTCATTCGAATTTAAGCAATAAAATTGTTCGATACCAACACTTCGGAAACTCTCAACCCCAACAGAAAACAAAAGACTCTCAACCCAAACCCTATTCCTTAGCCTCTTCCTCTGAAGTGTAGTCGTCCTCCGGTATTGGCACGTCACGTAGCATCAACTCCCAAGAATGAGTCATCGCCATTATCTTCACGACCATCTACCACCCCCCCCCCCCAAATAAACACATAGCAAACAAGCAGGGTCAGGTCCAACAAAAAGAATGATAATGACAAAATCAACAACAACATATATAATATAAGTACATTATATGTCTTTTATGGGAAGGAGTCAGTTACTAACGGAATCTCACTTCACACAACCCACCAAAACTTCCATGGCCATCTTCGTGCTTCCGCAGAGGCACGGTTATCACGGTGACCGCAGTCAACCAAATCACGTGGAGCCGCAATGATCCACAAAAGTTCACGGTGACCGCAGTCAACCAAATCACGTGAAGCCACACCGGCCCACAAGGTTCACGGGAGACCGCAGTCAACCCAAATAACTCCCTCGCGTGCAAGGTACCATCGTTCTCATGGACCATAGTCTACCTGACCTATGTCCAAATTATTCACATTTACTTGCAAGCGAGTTTATTACACTTTTCTCTTTGTTAAGTCTCTAAAGTCAATCCTAGAGTCTTATCATACTCTTTATAAAACAACCTTCACAACACAACATTCACGGGTTACAAGGGAATTACGGCTAGGTGAGCGACCCTTGAACCATTAACTGAGAAAATAAATATAATCCACGTAAAGGAACGCAAGAACATTCACTCATACATAATATATCATCGCAACTTCAACATATTGACAGCAGAAACAACTTTCACAAAAATAGAGCCACAGAATGCATCTTTCAACAAAAAATCACGTATGATACATTTCTAGAAAGCTATTTTAAATATCTACAACTCTCTAGTTACACACTTGTTCATTTGAGTCCCAGAATTAGGTGATATTAGGCCTTAAAGCTAACTGTCCGGAACAGGAAAAACAGCAGGTGTGACAGTTACTAAACACGACCCCCAGATCACATTACTAAACCAAAAATTATGATTTTTATATGTCTGGAAAGATATTTCGAAAATATACAACTTTCATTTTAATCACGTTTTCATTTGATGACCTTAAACAGGTAAAAAGGGGCTCTGAAGTCTGCTGTCCAGTACAGGAAACTGGCAGCGAAACTCCCATGGCTCTATGGTTTTCAAAAATAATTTTCCTTCCTTTCCCTTTGATCATGGCAGTCTTGGTACAGCCCCAACAACCCAAATATCCACTCAAAATTTCAGAACCAAACATTTAGCAAGGATCATGTTATAACAAGTGCAAAATAGCACAAAACTTAACAAATACCATGACAACTCGCATAAAATCATAGATTCAGATCATAAACAACGTTTGAGGATCATATTCATGGCTTTTCAAGAGAAAAATTCCAGCAAGCAAGCATGTACAGGAAATCATGCAAAAACAGTCCAAAACTCAAGTTGTTTCTCATGGTAATTCATGGCATATTCCCTAAAGAACCTACCCATTCCTAGAACCAGCCCTTACCTCGGGTTTTGAATGAATTTAGATGAAAAGAAGCAGGATTTTGATGGAGAGAAGTGAAGAATAGAAAAAGCTTCCTCTGCTGTCCAAAATTCTCCTTCCTCCACGTGCTTCCTCTCCTTCTCGCGTTTCCTCTCCTTCCTTGCGGTTTTTCTCTCTTTCTCGTGTCTCCTCCTCCTTGGTGGGCGGTGGCTGCTGGTGGCGCAAGGGTGACGAGTGGAGGCCTCTTAGGAGCAAGGGGAAGGGTGCTGGTTTGCTTGTTTGGTTGGTGTTTACGTGAAATATTTTCTGGTGCTGTTTTGCTTGTAAGAAAATAAGGATTTCACTCTAATCCTTGCCTATAGGTGGCGGCCAGGGCTTGTGTGGGCTAGGGTTCTGGTTTCAGATCTGATACAGCCCAAGAAAAGAGTATTAATGACTCATTAAAGCTCATAATTCAGAGGAAAAACCAGCTGCAGCCCCCTTCCTTTTCCATGGGAAGCCGGCGGCTCACCAAGCCTCAGGGTTTTCAAAACCCTTGCTTCTTTCCTTGGATCAGCCTTCCTTGGCCCATAATGCTCCATTCAGCCTAAGAACCTTCTGATTATGAGTTTAATCTACCACTTAACCCAAATTAAAAAGGTTTAAGCCCAAAACACAAACCCAACTTTTAATAAAATTTCGTAGGTACTGTACAGCCCGACCTTTGCTCATTAAAACAGGGATATCTGGAGCTACAGATATCGGATTTACACGAGACCACATCGAGAATTTTCTTAACTTAAAGGTCTACAACTCTCATGAAGGAAGTTTTCCCAAATGAAGTCGTTAAGACCCTCTAAAAATTCACACAAGTTGACAGTTCTAATCTGCCAGTTATCAAACATTAGCTAAAACTTCAATTTTATTCAAACTTCCATAAAATTGTTCCAAATTGAACTTAGGGCCTTACAATACCACCCCCCTTAAAATAGTTTCGCCCTCGAAACTTAAGGGTTTACAAATAAATCGGGGTGTGACTCCCGCATCTTATCCTCTAACTCCCAGGTCGCGTCACCAGTCTCTTGGTTCCACACGACCTTCACTAAAGGCACCTCCTTGTTTCTTAAGCGCTTTATGCTTCGGTCGACGATCTTGATGGGTGGCACCTCCATTGTCAGATCATCTCTCAGCTGTATGTCGTCTGGCGTAATCACATGCGAATCATCTGCCATGTACTTCCGCAACTGCGACACATGAAGAACGTCATGGATGTTGGATAGGAACGGTGGTAGGGCGATCCTGAACGCCACCGGTCCAACTCGCTTTGTGATCTGGTATGGCCCAATAAACTTCGGAGTAAGCTTCTTGGACTTGATTGCCCTTCCGACACCTGTCATCGGGGTAACCCGCAAGAAGACATGGTCTCCGGCCTGAAATTCCAACTCCTTCCGTCGGTTGTCGGCGTAACTCTTTTGGCGACTCTGCGCGGTTCTCATCTTTTCCTGAATTCTCCTGACTTCCTCGGTGGTCTGTTGCACCAATTCCGGGCCAATCACCAAATTTTCTCCATCTTGATGCCAGCATAAGGGCGTACGACACCTCCGACCGTACAAAGCTTCGTAAGGTGCCATGCCGATGCTCGCATGGAAACTATTGTTGTAAGTGAATTCGATCAATGGCAGCATCTCATCCCAACTGCCCTTGTGATCCAACACACAGGCCCGTAGCAAATCTTCCAGCGACTGGATTGTCCTCTCTGTCTGCCCATCGGTTTGGGGATGATAGGCAGAGCTCAACCTCAACTTAGTTCCGAGGGCCTGCTGCAAGGCTCCCCAAAAGTGAGAGGTAAACCTCGGATCTCTGTCTTACACGATGCTGGTCGGTACACCATGTAGACGCACAACCTCAGCCACATAAATTTCCGCCAATTTCTCCACCTTGTACTTCAGGTTGATTGGGATAAAATGAGCGGTCTTTGTCAAACGATCAACAACAACCCAAATTGCATCGAACTTCCTCCGAGTTAAAGGTAAAGCCGTCACGAAGTCCATAGAAATACTGTCCCACTTCCACTCTGGGTCATCTAGTGGTTGCAGCTTCCCTGCGGGCTTCTGATGCTCTACCTTCGCTTTCTGACATGTCAAGCAAGTAGAAACATACTCTGCAACCTGCTTCTTCATCCCAGGCCACCAGAAGTGAAGTTTCAAGTCCTGATACATCTTGTTCATTTCGGGATGGATACTCAGTCTACTCTTGTGTCCTTCATCCAGGATCAATCTTCTCATCTCTACATCGTCAGGCACACATATCCGTCCCTCGCATCGCAGAATATTGTCATTCCCAATAGAGAACTCTGGTGCCTTTCCCTGAGTCACACGGTCTCGCCACTCAGCTATCCCTTCATCAGTCTCTTGTCTAGACTTGATCTCTTCCAAGAGTCCACTTGACACCGTCACCATTCCGAAACTCAGTTTTCCTGGTGCGAGCGTAACGTCCAAGCTCAGATCTCGGAAAGCCTCCAACAGTTCTAACTCCTTGACCATCATTGAGGACACATGTATAGCCTTCCGGCTGAGAGCGTCGGCTACGACATTGCTTTTCCCCAGATGGTACTGTATAGTGAACTCATAGTCCTGAAGGAATTCCATCCACCTCCGCTGCCTCATGTTCAGATCCTTCTGATCAAATAAGTACTTTAAACTCTTATGATCGCTGTAGATCGTGAACGTACTGCCGTAGAGGTAGTGCCTCCAAATCTTGAGAGCATAAACTATGGCAGCCAACTCCAAGTCATGTGTGGGGTAGTTCTTCTCATGAGTCTTCAACTGCCTTGAAGCATAGGCAATTGCTTTCTTATCTTGCATCATTACACACCCCAAACCATTGTGTGACGCATCACAAGGTACTCATAATGCCCGTATCGAGTTTTGAATGCGGTCTTCTGGATGTCAACCTCCTTGACACGGATCTGGTGATATCCTGACTTCATATCTATCTTCGAGAAAACAACAGCACCCCGAAGTTGATCCATCAAATCATCTATCCGAGGCATCGGATAACGATTCTTCACGGTCACTTTGTTGAGTTGTCGGTAGTCCACACATAGTCTGGACCTTCCATCCTTCTGCTTCACCAACAGCACTGGTGCACACAAACGCACACAGGCGTACACCTTGGGCGCAAAAGGGATTCCAAAGCCCACTCTTCCTTCGATTGACATTCCATCAATCGATCTCAGAGTTCAAACATCTTAATATAATCAAACACTTAGTCTCAAGTATCACGGCAATGATACTAACTACAGACAATCTCACAGCCAAGCAAACATCTTAGCAAACAAGTCTACCCAATCTCACCGTGAAGCTTTGAAAACATCTTTATCAAAAACAAAAACATCAACGAGTTCGGAAACTCGTAAACCCAAAACCCTTAGTGCTCTGGTTTCTCAACCGGAGCTCTGATACCACAATGTAACGCCCCGATTTCTCGAGTGTTACACAATAACTAATTAACCAATTTTCGTAAAGAGTTTTCGTCGATTCACTTATTAATCTTCAATTAATGACAAACCTTTCATTTTACGAAAACTCTTGAAACATAACCTTTCCAAAAACACGCGGAAGTAACCAACATCGTAAAACTTTTTAAATAACCAACTGTAAAGAGTACGAATCAAAGGCCTGAATGAAAATAAAGATTACATCAAAACTTGTTCATTCGAATTTAAGCAATAAAATTGTTCGATACCAACACTTCGGAAACTCTCAACCCCAACAGAAAACAAAAGACTCTCAACCCAAACCCTATTCCTTAGCCTCTTCCTCTGAAGTGTAGTCGTCCTCCGGTATTGGCACGTCACGTAGCATCAACTCCCAAGAATGAGTCATCGCCATTATCTTCACGACCATCTACCCCCCCCCCAAATAAACACATAGCAAACAAGCAGGGTCAGGTCCAACAAAAAGAATGATAATGACAAAATCAACAACAACATATATAATATAAGTACATTATATGTCTTTTATGGGAAGGAGTCAGTTACTAACGGAATCTCACTTCACACAACCCACCAAAACTTCCATGGCCATCTTCGTGCTTCCGTAGAGGCACGGTTATCACGGTGACCGCAGTCAACCAAATCACGTGGAGCCGCAATGATCCACAAAAGTTCACGGTGACCGCAGTCAACCAAATCACGTGAAGCCACACCGGCCCACAAGGTTCACGGGAGACCGCAGTCAACCCAAATAACTCCCTCGCGTGCAAGGTACCATCGTTCTCATGGACCATAGTCTACCTGACCTATGTCCAAATTATTCACATTTACTTGCAAGCGAGTTTATTACACTTTTCTCTTTGTTAAGTCTCTAAAGTCAATCCTAGAGTCTTATCATACTCTTTATACAACAACCTTCACAACACAACATTCACGGGTTACAAGGGAATTACGGCTAGGTGAGCGACCCTTGAACCATTAACTGAGAAAATAAATATAATCCACGTAAAGGAACGCAAGAACATTCACTCATACATAATATATCATCGCAACTTCAACATATTGACAGCAGAAACAACTTTCACAAAAATAGAGCCACAAAATGCATCTTTCAACAAAAAATCACGTATGATACATTTCTAGAAAGCTATTTTAAATATCTACAACTCTCTAGTTACACACTTGTTCATTTGAGTCCCAGAATTAGGTGATATTAGGCCTTAAAGCTAACTGTCCGGAACAGGAAAAACAGCAGGTGTGACAGTTACTAAACACGACCCCCAGATCACATTACTAAACCAAAAATTATGATTTTTATATGTCTGGAAAGATATTTCGAAAATATACAACTTTCATTTTAATCACGTTTTCATTTGATGACCTTAAACAGGTAAAAAGGGGCTCTGAAGTCTGCTGTCCAGTACAGGAAACTGGCAGCGAAACTCCCATGGCTCTATGGTTTTCAAAAATAATTTTCCTTCCTTTCCCTTTGATCATGGCAGTCTTGGTACAGCCCCAACAACCCAAATATCCACTCAAAATTTCAGAACCAAACATTTAGCAAGGATCATGTTATAACAAGTGCAAAATAGCACAAAACTTAACAAATACCATGACAACTCGCATAAAATCATAGATTCAGATCATAAACAACGTTTGAGGATCATATTCATGGCTTTTCAAGAGAAAAATTCCAGCAAGCAAGCATGTACAGGAAATCATGCAAAAACAGTCCAAAACTCAAGTTGTTTCTCATGGTAATTCATGGCATATTCCCTAAAGAACCTACCCATTCCTAGAACCAGCCCTTACCTCGGGTTTTGAATGAATTTAGATGAAAAGAAGCAGGATTTTGATGGAGAGAAGTGAAGAATAGAAAGAGCTTCCTCTGCTGTCCAAAATTCTCCTTCCTCCACGTGCTTCCTCTCCTTCTCGCGTTTCCTCTCCTTCCTTGCGGTTTTTCTCTCTTTCTCGTGTCTCCTCCTCCTTGGTGGGCGGTGGCTGCTGGTGGTGCAAGGGTGACGAGTGGAGGCCTCTTAGGAGCAAGGGGAAGGGTGCTGGTTTGCTTGTTTGGTTGGTGTTTACGTGAAATATTTTCTGGTGCTGTTTTGCATGTAAGAAAATAAGGATTTCACTCTAATCCTTGCCTATAGGTGGCGGCCAGGGCTTGTGTGGGCTAGGGTTCTGGTTTCAGATCTGATACAGCCCAAGAAAAGAGTATTAATGACTCATTAAAGCTCATAATTCAGAGGAAAAACCAGCTGCAGCCCCCTTCCTTTTCCATGGGCAGCCGACGGCTCACCAAGCCTCAGGGTTTTCAAAACCCTTGCTTCTTTCCTTGGATCAGCCTTCCTTGGCCCATAATGCTCCATTCAGCCTAAGAACCTTCTGATTATGAGTTTAATCTACCACTTAACCCAAATTAAAAAGGTTTAAGCCCAAAACACAAACCCAACTTTTAATAAAATTTCGTAGGTACTGTACAGCCCGACCTTTGCTCATTAAAACAGGGATATCTGGAGCTACAGATATCGGATTTACACGAGACCACATCGAGAATTTTCTTAACTTAAAGGTCTACAACTCTCATGAAGGAAGTTTTCCCAAATGAAGTCGTTAAGACCCTCTAAAAATTCACACAAGTTGACAGTTCTAATCTGCCAGTTATCAAACATTAGCTAAAACTTCAATTTTATTCAAACTTCCATAAAATTGTTCCAAATTGAACTTAGGGCCTTACAGTTTGGGCTAAAGAATGCGGGAGCAACATACCAAAGGCTGATGGATAAGGTGTTTGACAAGCAGGTGGGGCGGAACATGGAAATTTATGTAGATGACATGGTGGTCAAGTCAGAGGAAATGATGGCACACTGTTCTGATCTCGAAGAGGCGTTTGGCGAGCTAAGAAAGCATAACATGAGACTTAATCCAGAAAAATGTTCATTTGGAATTCAAAGTGGAAATTTTTTGGGCTTCATGATCACAAAGAGAGGAATTGAGGCGAATCCTGATAAGTGTAAGGCGATACTTGATATGCAGAGTCCAACCTCAGTTAAAGGATGTGCAGAAATTAACAGGAAGGATAGCAGCTTTGTCCAGGTTTCTTCCGTGTTCTGGAGAAAAATCAGCACCATTCTTTCAATGCTTAAGGAAGAACAAAACTTTTCAGTGGACTGAAGAATGTGAAAGGGCGTTCAAAAGTTTGAAGGATCATTTGTCCAGCCCACCCATTTTAGCCAAACCAATTCCAGGTATTTTATTGTCAATGTTTATTTCCATATCTGATAATGCAGTTAGTTCAGTTTTGTTGCAAGAGAATAAAGATGATATGAGGATCATATATTTTGTGAGTCATGCTTCTCAAGGAGCCGAGGTTAGATACCAGAAAATTGAAAAGACTGCATTAGCTTTAATTATATCCGCCAGGAAATTAAGACCTTATTTTCAAGGCTTTCCACTTGTGGTAAAAACTGACTTGCCACTTCGCCAAGTTTTGCAAAAGCCTGATCTGGCTGGAAGAATGGTTGATGAAAGGATATTTAATGAAGAGGTTCTTGTTGAAAGGTTTTTACCACAACTACTTTCAAATCCCTTTCAAGATTCAATTGTAGTATAGCATAGGGTTTTTGTCGTATCCGCAGGGAATTGCTAATACAAATGCCGTTCTCTAGTAAATTACTCAAGCAATAGATTTTCAAAAGGTTGATAATTTTAGTGATCAAATGCTAATGTAAATTAAATAAAGCGAGAATAAAAGATGATTGATATCAAGATAGAAAACTGTTGGAATTGGAGTTCACCGTTTAACTATTAGTGTCCTATGATTCTATATGAATATCCATTCCTATCCATGATTCATCTACACCATTTCTACCCTACTTCATTGATTCCTCACATGAGTGGATATCTATAACTTACTTTCCTAAACATTGATTCCTCACATGCATAGAAAAGCTAAGTTATCTTTAAGCTCAGATGTTTAAGGGACTAACAAACCTAACTCTATTCCTAGCAATTAGATTTATTAGATGGTTAATCCTAGATCGAACTCTAGACGCCGTAGCTTCCGCTCTTACGCCGAATCAAGCGATATGTTCTAGGTGTGCAAACTAAAACATAGCATTAAGAACAAGAGACAACCATTGAATCATGTGATAGAAACTATATTACATATAGAAATCAAGAAGAACAAATCATAGTTAAAGGCTACATCCAAATCCAACAAAGAAACTTAGCAACCCATATCCATGGATTGCTTACAAAGTTTACAAGAGGAAACTAAGGTGAAAGCGGTGACCCGTGCCGTCCTCGGTGTGTCTCCAGCACGATGGATGGTGGATCAAAGCTCCCAAAGTTCCTTTCCTTCTTCTCTATGCAATTTTCTTTCTAAGAGGTCCAAAATATGTCAAGAGATCATCCAATTCTGATTTGGTCGAGCTTTTTATAAAACAGGACAGCAATCTCGCTTAAGCTGATAAAGATGTCGCTTAAGCGAGCAGGTTTCTTCACGTTCAGGTAAGGTCTTTGGCTTAAGCGAGACCATTTCTCGCTTAAGCCGAATTGTCTTCCAGAACCACTGCTACTGCCATGTAATTTGGCTCAAGCGAGGCAACATTTGGCTTAAGCGAACTTCAATATATCTGCCACTGCTACTGCCATGTAGTTTGGCTTAAGCGAGTCAACTTTTGGCTTAAGCGAACTTCAATATTTTTAGCCCCTTTTGATCTTCAAATAGTTGGATCTTCTTGACTTTTCTCCTACAATAAAAACCAAAGAGTCTAAATGATAAAACTAGCACATCTTACATAATATCTATATATAAACTATCTACTTACTAAATTAACCTATCTGAGAGATAATTTGAAAGATAACTTACACATTTAGAACAGATAAGTACCCAAATTAATATAGAAAATCAGGTAAATTTGGCACTTATCAACTCCCCCAAACTTGGAACTTTGTTTGTCCTCAAACAAAAGGTATTGGCTATAAAAAAAACATATTCACAAAGGTTCTTGAACGAGCATGGCTTATGAACTACTAATCTCAGTTTCTTTTCACAAGCATGATTCACGTATCAATTACTAACTAGAACATGTGAAGCCCACAACAAATGGTTACAGTAATGATACAAAAACACACCAGCATGAAACCATTGGCATAACATTGAATCTAATACTATTCAATCAGGGAACCATTCAAATTCTCATCAAACTGTTCACTACTCTTCAATTCTCTATGAGGTAAGTGTTTCACACTAATCAGCCATTGAATCACAACATGTCAAACTTGTTACCTGTCTCATCAACTATTAAAACTGCATGGAAACTCAAGAATCACAAAGGTCTTTCTGGGTTGTAATGTGGCCAGGGTTATCAAGAAAATTGGTTTTTCTAGATTTTCAAGATACTTTCAAGTCAAGAGAGCAATTACATTTGGATTCACACAATAATTATGAATTTTTTTTTCGCTCTCCTTCTACCAACCCTCTTTTTCACCCCTTTTACACAATTTCATGCACATAATCCCTTTTCTTCTCATTTCCATTCTTTTTCAATCATTTTTTTTTGTTTTTTTTTTTGATAGACTATACACAAGCATTTTTTTTTCATCAGTATATGTACAAAGGATAGAAAACTAAACAAAAAGATATCAAAGCCTCCACTCCCCCCAACTTAGCACATTAGCATACAATCCTCACATAAATGCTCTCTTAACTTAAAAAGTCTGGGATAAACATTTTTTTTTTCATTTAAGTTCGGGATCATATACAAAGAACAACAAAATTTTAATTCAAGCTCAAAAGGGGTGCAATTGGAATTCCTAATCAATGGTAGGCTTATTTGGCTAAGTAGTTTATGTACACTAAAGAACAAAATTGCCTTGATCATTTTCTATCATTCCCATGCAATTCAACAGTTAGAGACTCAAACAAGTAAAACTGTGCAAAACAATGGCGAATCTCTCGAATCTCACCAAGTGTTTGGCTACACTCCTCACTAGGCTTAGGAGTCCCTGATTTCAATCATTTTCAAAATGAGCCTATGACATTCATGTGAATGATGCATTCATATCATATAATGACCCCAAGTGAGTGCAATCACAATGAACTATGAACTTTTAAAAACACACATCATGCTCAACCTAGCTTTTCATAGCCCATGCTCATTACCTAAACCAACAACCAATCATTTGCAATTCAGAACAGTGAGAAAAACAAACTCCTAATCCAAAATCCAAACATGTGCTAGCAATTAAGAACACAACAAAATAACACAAAATACCAAGTTCATACTAACAAGTACTATAAACGAATAAAAGTAATAAAGCTAGAAAATGAAATGACAGAAAATAAAAGTGAACTTGGATCAGTGGCTGTGGTCATCAATCCTCAACTCCATCCTGCTCCTGATCATCAAACATGTAATCATCAGCTCTCAAGTTAGCTGCTGCAGAAGTAGTAGCTTCATCTCCATCTCCATGTCCAGCAGCTCTCTCCTCCTCCCTGGAATTTGGCATGTCCTCAGGCCAAGCATCACGATCCTGTTTGTGCTGCAACATATGCTCCTGAACAGCCTAGATCTAATGCATTAGGTAGAAGACAATTTTAACATTTTCATTCATGCATTTTGTCAAACACCTAGGGTGCACAACCTTTAACATATGAAGCATATAACAATTTGAGTTTACAATCCCGTAACCAAACTTAAGAGCCTCAAACAGTCCTATTCAAAGCATGCAATTCTTTTCCCAATGAGATCACAAATTCCTCAATGCTCATAAGTGCTTACACAATCAAAATCCCTGGTACAATTGACAAGGAGAGAATGGAGAAAACTGAACCAAAGAGTTGAAAATCCTGCTCACGTGTGTGCAATGGAACTAAGTTACGTGCTCTTGTGTATGAGAGGAAGTGATACATGATTTTGTGTGTGAGGTAGGGTTTGTGTTTTTAAAGAGTGACTGGTTTTTTTTTTTTGTTTTTAATAGGTATCTCGCTTAAGCGAGACATTTCCTTGCTTAAGTGAACATGCCAGTTCTTGTGCTATCTTTTCTTTCTAGAGTGTCGCTTAAGCGGAACTTGCTCTGGCTTAAGCGAAATTGAACCCTGGTACACTGTAACTGCTTTCTGATTTTGGCTTAAGCGATCATTTGGCTGGCTTAAGCGAAGTACCTGCAATTATGCAGCATAATACTGTTAAGTCTTGCCAAAATTCACAAGTCTAACCTCCAAAATTTGTATTTCTCTTCTTCCTTGATTTTCAATCATGATGAGGCATTTCTATCTTCAATTTAAACCTGTGATTCACTTGAATTCCACATGTTAATCATTAAAGAACATGAATTCAATTTAGCACTCTTTTTGACTATTTACACAAGTGGATACCTCAAATTTTGATTCATCAATTATCAATGCTTCATAAGAGGATAAATCACTTACTTATCATCTAAGAAACTTGTGTGAAGACTAAAATCATGAAAAGAGACACAAGATTCTTATTTCATACTCTAACTCATCCTTTACACACAATTCTGCTATTTTCACAACCCAACACCTCAATTTCTTCTTTTCACATTTTCCTAGCTTTCTAAGTCCTTAGACTCACCATTCATATCATTTAAAACTTGTGAGAGGCCTTAAACTGCACAGCTGAAGTACATCGCCATATGGCACACTCCAAGATCAAGAAAACTCCACAATGAGCAATCTTAATGCATTTTCACTTCAAAGCCAAATAGTTCACATTGGATCCTATTCTAATATTTGAAAAATAACATTAAAACACAAACATGAGTTTGTTCAAAAGTTATGGAAATCAATTTTGCACAGTTAATGCAGAAAATCACCTAGAGTGACTTGTTTTTCATCATGAGCACACTACTACATACCTCAATTTCTCAAAACACACCAACCTCAAAAATCATCAATTCATATGCATGGTAAGCATCAAATTAGACCTGCTATAACTTTGAAACTCAGGTTTTAAACAGAAAATCACAGGATGCACAATTTATTCAAGTTCACATGCAAAAACAAGTCACAACCCTATCTTTTACAAATCCATCAAATCATTGATCTCTAAGCCTTTGAACATACTCAATATGGTGATCAAAAGCTGTGAAGCACAGGAAAATACAAATTAAAGTGAAACTTCACAAAATCACCATGTCACTTACTAAAATAACAAGAAAACTGGAAAATCTAACTAAACACTGGGTTGCCTCCCAGGAAGCGCTTGTTTAACGTCATTAGCTTGACACAAAAACTATCATGGTGACCACAAACAAGGGTTATAGTATAACCCCTTCCGCTTCTTTGGCTTTTTGACCTGGTTTTCATCAAGTGTTCTATCAAAACCTTTCCAAGCCATCCAAAAATCATTCTTTTTCTTTCTTTTTTCAATCAACCCTAATTCACAATTTAAGCTATATACATTCTTTGAAGTATTCAATGAAATATTTTCATCAAACCTATCACCAATTACAGAATCTGTATGTTCAACGATATAAATCATACCATTGCATTGGTGATGCTGAAAATCATAAAAAACTTCAAAGCTTACCTCAACCTCTTCATGTTTTACCTTTGGGGAATTTTGAGGTGAGTTGTGAATTGGTGGATCATTTTTTTCTTTTACTTCTTCTTCCTCCTCACCTTCTTCCTTATTTTCTTTATCAATTTCTTTTGTTTCCACAACAACCTTACCATATTCAGCTATTTGATGTGCTAGATGCCCCACTTGATTTTCTAGGTTCTTGATGGAAGCCTCGGTATTCTTTTGGTTAACTATTGAAATCTGCATGAATTGGACCAAGGTATCCTCAAGCCTAGCAATCTTATCATGTTCTGGGGAGTAATATGGTAGGTATGGTGGTGGTGGAACTTGTTCTTCCTGTAAATGACAATAACCCACATAGTGAGTATCAAAACAAATATCACACCACATTACCTGATCTCTTAAGGATGGTTGTTGCATCTTTGGAAGTGGGTGATTCAGAAGCTTCTTGTTGCTATTTTCTCTTAAGCTAGTCGATTGAATGAACAAGAAAACACAAGCTAACACAAGAGATTAGCAACAACAAGGAAAATTTAACTGAAATTAAAACTATACACTATATTCACAATTGCTCAAAGTAAGAAAACTAAAGCAATGCTATTGTATTGACGCAATTCCCCGGCAACGGCGCCATTTTTGTTGAAAGGTTTTTACCACAACTACTTTCAAATCCCTTTCAAGATTCAATTGTAGTATAGCATAGGGTTTTTGTCGTATCCGCAGGGAATTGCTAATACAAATGCCGTTCTCTAGTAAATTACTCAAGCAATAGATTTTCAAAAGGTTGATAATTTTAGTGATCAAATGCTAATGTAAATTAAATAAAGCGAGAATAAAAGATGATTGATATCAAGAGAGAAAGCTGTTGGAATTGGAGTTCACCGTTTAACTATTAGTGTCCTATGATTCTATATGAATATCCATTCCTATCCATGATTCATCTACACCATTTCTACCCTACTTCATTGATTCCTCACATGAGTGGATATCTATAACTTACTTTCCTAAACATTGATTCCTCACATGCATAGAAAAGCTAAGTTATCTTTAAGCTCAGATGTTTAAGGGACTAACAAACCTAACTCTATTCCTAGCAATTAGATTTATAAGATGGTTAATCCTAGATCGAACTCTAGACGTCGTAGCTTCCGCTCTTACGCCGAATCAAGCGATATGTTCTAGGTGTGCAAACTAAAACATAGCATTAAGAACAAGAGACAACCATTGAATCATGTGATAGAAACTATATTACATATAGAAATCAAGAAGAACAAATCATAGTTAAAGGCTACATCCAAATCCAACAAAGAAACTTAGCAACCCATATCCATGGATTGCTTACAAAGTTTACAAGAGGAAACTAAGGTGAAAGCGGTGACCCGTGCCGTCCTCGGTGTGTCTCCAGCACGATGGATGGTGGATCAAAGCTCCCAAAGTTCCTTTCCTTCTTCTCTATGCAATTTTCTTTCTAAGAGGTCCAAAATATGTCAAGAGATCATCCAATTCTGATTTGGTCTAGCTTTTTATAAAACAGGACAGCAATCTCGCTTAAGCTGATAAAGATGTCGCTTAAGCGAGCAGGTTTCTTCACGTTCAGGTAAGGTCTTTGGCTTAAGCGAGACCATTTCTCGCTTAAGCCGAATTGTCTTCCAGAACCACTGCTACTGCCATGTAATTTGGCTTAAGCGAGGCAACATTTGGCTTAAGCGAACTTCAATATATCTGCCACTGCTACTGCCATGTAGTTTGGCTTAAGCGAGTCAACTTTTGGCTTAAGCGAACTTCAATATTTTTAGCCCCTTTTGATCTTCAAATAGTTGGATCTTCTTGACTTTTCTCCTACAATAAAAACCAAAGAGTCTAAATGATAAAACTAACACATCTTACATAATATCTATATATAAACTATCTACTTACTAAATTAACCTATTTGAGAGATAATTTGAAAGATAACTTACACATTTAGAACAGATAAGTACCCAAATTAATATAGAAAATCAGGTAAATTTGGCACTTATCAGTTCTCCTCCACTAACTACTATCAAATCCGTTTCAAGACTCAATCGTAGTATAGTATCGGGTTTTGTCGTCTCCACAGGGATTGTGTTGCTACGTATTAATCTCACTAGCTAGATGTTGGATGAATGGTTTAAAAAGTAAAATATGGTTTTGTTTAAATTTCAATAAGGGAAAAGAAAAATAAAGCGATAAAAGAAGTTCACGGAGGTAAACAAAGAAGAAAGCGTATTTGGAAAAAGAGTTCACTTGATTTACAACTTATTCTCCACTAATATACTTTTATAAGATGAAATTAGCATTTAAGATGTCGATAAGAGTTATTCACCCACTAATTTCTTAGCTAAGAGAATCTACCCATTAAGAACCTAGCCTTAATCTCTTAAGCCCTAGTGATCATAAAAGGAGCATTATAGCACATACCTACTCGATAAGACATTCCCAAGTTCTGTTCCTAACCCAAGAAGTTCATGTCCTAGTGGATAGAATCTCTGACTGTCACTCAAGAAATCCTAATAGTTCCTACTAGATAATCCTATCCTAGAGAGGTGAGTATCCCGACTTGTCACTCGGTATAGATCTCTTTTCCAACTCATGATATTCATACCTAAGAGTTAATGTCTCCTATTGTCACCTAGAAAACCTAAACTCTACCTAAGACATGTCTTTCTTAAGATGACTGATGCAAGAGTGGTTTCTCTCATTAACTAAATTCACACCAACTTCTCAATTGTCATGCAAATCCTAAAAATCATCATATTGACAAAAGATACATGAACGCGCAAAGAGAATTAATAACCTAAGACATAGGAATTTTTCCCCTTTCTATGAACTAAGCCTACATTAACTCATATCAATTTCTCAATCTATTTATGAATTAATATAAACTCTTTAAATTACCAATTAACCAATTGAAGCATTAAACATAGAGAGAAGCACCAAATAATGAAAAATCATACTTATAATTGCATAAAGATGTTTTGACTAAGAGTAAAATCAAACTAACATCATTCCAAATACCAAAAGAGAGTCAAAACACAAAAATAGGTAAAGAGAAAAGCAAAACCCAAAATAGAACGGAGCCATGGACGTCCGGAGAAGCTGTCACCTCCTCCATGGCCCTGACACCGGCCCTCAAGGGCCTAGCCTCCCTCTCCACCACGAAATTGCCTCCAAGTCTCCCAAAGGTGTTTATTAGGTTTAGGAGAAAAGAAAAGATGGAAAGATCCCAAAAAGTATGTCAAAAACGGAATTTATAGTAATTTTTTCGTTCTGGTCCGTCAGGTTCTTTCGCGGCGGTTTGATCTTCGCTACATTAAACAGCAGGTGAAATCTGGTGCTATTGCAGCGGTTTCGTCCGTTGGGAAAGATGCCAGGCACGAATTTCTCCTTATTTCTTGGATTTTTTCTATTTTTCTCCAAATCATCTCCTAAAATAAAGCAAATAAAAATATATAAGAGATAAAAATAAGATAACACCTTAAAATAAACTTATCTCATCCTAAATTAAAGTAAATAAATCCTAATAATAATTAAATAGAATATAAAGCTAATTTAAATTCTAATAAAATCTAGAAAAATAATATAAAATGTAGAAAAATACTAAAACTAAATAAAAATATTAAAATGCATGAAATAAGCCTAAAGTGTCCTAAAATGACTAAAATATCTTAATTAATATATTAAAATGCATGCAAATAAACTAGAAAAATAGCCTTAAATCCCGGGTCATCATACCCCTATACTCAACGGCAGCTTGTCCTCAAGCGTAAACTTAAGTTTGCTTGTCCTCAAGCTCAAGAAAATAGTTCAAAGTAAGATGCTAGTAAACATATTTTCACAAAAGATACATGAGATGAGTTCCTCAAAATAGTTCTTGCTGAAAATTAAGCTTTAAAAACTGAGTACCCTTTTAGTAAGTGCAAACAAGAATTATAGAAAATACCATGATGTGGGGCTTCACATTTTATTCCTAATTCCCCAACCCTATATTGAGAATTTACTAATGATGGCCAACGGTTTTATTCTATTATGAGCACACACATGTTCTTTCCTTTTCAATTTAGCTTTGTCTCAACCCTTCACAGTTATTACCAACTCAGGGCGAAATTATTTTCTTTTATTTAACAATGTCAGAATATGATTGGGGGTATGCTCAGTGGTGCAAATACTTCCCATTCCCTTACTCACATTCTTTCACCATTTTTTGCATCTTTAACACTTTACTTTCACATGTGCGCCCCTTGTTTAACCTCACAGCCAAAAAGAGTGTAGACTCAATATAAAGATTAAAAGGAAAACTACATATTTTATGCATTATCCACACTAACCTGGCATCTTAATAACCTTACTGCACTTTTCCAAAACTCACTCAAGTCTCTATCACCTAACTCTCCACATGTTCCACAAGTTTCACTCACACCCATGCATCAAGCTCATTTTATTATAACAACTAGCGTCAAACTCAGAACATATATTAAAAATAACAACAAGCATTATTCAAGCACAAAAGTGTGAATACCAAGAATCCAAGGCATGTGCATACTAGTGTGTGCAATCTAAATAACTAATGCTAAATGCATGATCATGAAATTAAATGAGAGATGAGTGGTTTAGAAAAACTCCCTGTACTCAAATTGGGTGCAAACTTGAAAGCACCAGAACATGGTTAGTTGGGCCCTCTACTCAGATTAATTCCTGTAAAATTACTTAGTCCTTGCAAAAATGAGCACACAGATTAAAACACCACAACACAACTCAAATAATTTAATGAGACACTATGACTCAAAATTCTATGCATCAAATAATCAATTCCTTACTAATGAACTTAATTCTCATTAAATCCACTAGCTGATTCATTCTAAGTCAGGTTCACAGAATTCCAAACCTCATATCATGTTATAGTTGATCAGGCCACAACAAGCATTCAGCACAAGAACAAATCAATTGAATTGACATATAAGAAGCATAACATAAAAAATGCATACTATGATAATGTTCTAAACAACACCCGAGTAGCTTAACTAATAGAAGCGGAAGCACAATCCCCGGCAACAGCGCCATTTTGATGAAAGGATATTTAATGAAGAGGTTCTCCTCCACTAACTACTATCAAATCCGTTTCAAGACTCAATCGTAGTATAGTATCGGGTTTTGTCGTCTCCACAGGGATTGTGTTGCTACGTATTAATCTCACTAGCTAGATGTTGGATGAATGGTTTAAAAAGTAAAATATGGTTTTGTTTAAATTTCAATAAGGGAAAAGAAAAATAAAGCGATAAAAGAAGTTCACGGAGGTAAACAAAGAAGAAAGCGTATTTGGAAAATGAGTTCACTTGATTTACAACTTATTCTCGACTAATATACTTTTATAAGATGAAATTAGCATTTAAGATGTCGATAAGAGTTATTCACCCACTAATTTCTTAGCTAAGCGAATCTACCCATTAAGAACCTAGCCTTAATCTCTTAAGCCCTAGTGATCATAAAAGGAGCATTATAGATCTCTTTTCCAACTAGATAATCCTATCCTAGAGAGGTGAGTATCCCGACTTGTCACTCGGTATAGATCTCTTTTCCAACTCATGATATTCATACCTAAGAGTTAATGTCTCCTATTGTCACCTAGAAAACCTAAACTCTACCTAAGACATGCCTTTCTTAAGATGACTGATGCAAGAGTGGTTTCTCTCATTAACTAAATTCACACCAACTTCTCAATTGTCATGCAAATCCTAAAAACCATCATATTGGCAAAAGATACATGAACGCGCAAAGAGAATTAATAACCTAAGACATAGGAATTTTTCCCCTTTCTATGAACTAAGCCTACATTAACTCATATCAATTTCTCAATCTATTTATGAATTAATATAAACTCTTTAAATTACCAATTAACCAATTGAAGCATTAAACATAGAGAGAAGCACCAAATAATGAAAAATCATACTTATAATTGCATAAAGATGTTTTGACTAAGAGTAAAATCAAACTAACATCATTCCAAATACCAAAAGAGAGTCAAAACACAAAAATAGGTAAAGAGAAAAGCAAAACCCAAAATAGAACGGAGCCATGGACGTCCGGAGAAGCTGTCACCTCCTCCATGACCCTGACACCGGCCCTCAAGGGCCTAGCCTCCCTCTCCACCACGAAATTGCCTCCAAGTCTCCCAAAGGTGTTTATTAGGTTTAGGAGAAAAGAAAAGATGGAAAGATCCCAAAAAGTATGTCAAAAACGGAATTTATAGTAATTTTTTCGTTCTGGTCCGTCAGGTTCTTTCGCGGCGGTTTGATTTTCGCTACATTAAACAGCAGGTGAAATCTGGTGCTATTGCAGCGGTTTCGTCCGTTGGGAAAGATGCCAGGCACGAATTTCTCCTTATTTCTTGGATTTTTTCTATTTTTCTCCAAATCATCTCCTAAAATAAAGAAAATAAAAATATATAAGAGATAAAAATAAGATAACACCTTAAAATAAACTTATCTCATCCTAAATTAAAGTAAATAAATCCTAATAATAATTAAATAGAATATAAAGCTAATTTAAATCCTAATAAAATCTAGAAAAATAATATAAAATGTAGAAAAATACTAAACCTAAATAAAAATATTAAAATGCATGAAATAAGCCTAAAGTGTCCTAAAATGACTAAAATATCTTAATTAATATATTAAAATGCATGCAAATAAACTAGAAAAATAGCCTTAAATCCCGGGTCATCAATGGTTTCCTGGGCTGTTGAGTTGTCGGAATTTGAAATCACTTTTGACAGGAAAGGTCTGGTCAAAGCACAGGTATTGGTAGATTTTGTCAATGAAATGTCTTCCAGTGAGAAAACTATGGAAATTGGAGAATGGAATTTGTCTGTGGATGGTTCATCCAATGTCAAAGGAAGTGGAGCCGGAATAATCCTAGAAGGACCAGGAGGCGTGACAGTTGAGCAGTCACTCAAGTTTGACTTCAAAGCAAGTAATAATCAGGCAGAGTACGAAGCTATAATTGCAGGTTTGAAGTTGGCGATCGAGATGGGGGTCAAGAGCATAATGATTAAAACAGATTCTCAAATAGTTTCCAGGCAAATTCAGGGTGAATATCAGGCGAGGGACGCACAGCTAGCTAAGTATTTACTGAAAGCTCAAGGATTGATAAAACAGATAGGCACAGTGCAGGTCAATTATGTTCCGAGGGAGGAGAATACAAGGGCGGATATTCTGTCAAAGTTAGCAAGCACCAAGAAGCCAGGGAACAATAAGTCAGTCATCCAGGAGGTTTTAAGCAGCCCAAGTATCGAAGAGGATGAGACAATGATGGTGTTGACTTTAGCAAATTCAGATTGGATGGGGCGTATCAAAAAGTGTTTGGAGGCAGAAGGCTCTGACGTGCTGACATTTTCTAAGGATCAAGTTCGCGAGGCAAGTCGTTACACATTGTTGGGCGATCAATTGTACAGAAGAGGGATTGGAGTGCCTTTATTGAGATGTGTCTCTAAAGATGAGGCAGAAAGAATCATGTTTGAAGTTCATGAAGGTGTGTGTGCAAGTCATGTGGGGGGCAGATCTTTGGCGGCGAAAGTGCTCAGAGCAGGGTTCTATTAGCCAACTTTAAGAGGGGACTGTATGGAATATGTGAAGAAGTGTGAAAAATGTCAAATTTATGCAGATTTACATAGGGCGCCACCTGAAACTCTTAGTTCAATGAGTTCATCGTGGCCATTTGCAATGTGGGGAGTGGATATTCTGGGACCGTTTACTCCAGCAGGTTCTCAGATTAGATTTATTTTGGTTGCAGTAGACTACTTCACTAAGTGGATTGAGGCGGAATCAATGGCGAAGATAACAGCAGAAAAAGTCAGAAGTTTTATTGGAGAAAATTGGTTTGCAGGTTTGGCGTGCCAGCAACTATCGTCTCAGACAATGGAACACAGTTTACTAGCAGGAGTGTGAAGAATTTTTGTGCAGAAATGGGAATTGAAATGCGCTTCGCCTCCGTCGAGCACCCTCAGACAAATGGTCAAGTAGAGTCAGCGAATAAAGTCATTCTCAATGGAATTAGGAAGCGGCTAGGCGAAGCTAAAGGATTGTGGGCTGAAGAGTTGATCACGGTAATTTGGGCATACAATACTACTCCTCAATCAACTACTGGCGAATCACCTTTCAAGTTGACTTACGGGGTAGATGCTATGATCCCAGCAGAATTGCAAGATGTAACTTTCAGGGTGGCGACTTATAATGAAGACCAGAACGACATGAATAGATTGGTTGATCTCAATTTGACAGAGGAAACACAAGCAGAAGTTCGCCTGAGGCAAGCAATGGTAAAACAGAGGTCGGAAAGGCGATACAATTCCAGAGTGGTTCCGAGGCAAATGAAAGTGGGTGATTTGGTGCTGCGTAGAAAGGCAAAGGGACCTGATGATTCGAAGTTATCACCTAATTGGGAAGGACCTTACAGGATTCTGCGAGAGCTTGGTCAAGGGGCGTATCATTTGGAGGAATTATCTGGGCGAAGGGTCCCAAGGGCTTGGAACGCACAGCATCTCCGTTACTATTACACTTGAAGTGCAGGGTGATCGTCCAGTTTGCTTTGTGTTGTACAGTTGGTTCAGTCTATGTGTGTCTGAGTCTATGTTTCGTTGTTTCAGTTTGTGTGTGTTGAAGACTACGTTTGTTCTTTATATCGTTTAAGACTATGTTTGTTGTGTAGGACAAAATTTGATGCACTCTTTTCACTACCCCAGGCGGGAGAGTTTTTAACGAGGCATCAACTATTAATGAATAACAGGTATGCACTCTTTTCTCTACCCCAGGCGGGAGAGTTTTTAACGAGGCATAACCTTTATAAAGTGATCAAGGGCGTATCATTTTATTTATTTCCTTTACCCATAGCGAAAACTTATCAGCTAAGGTCTATCAATTGGGCGACGTCAGACAATTGAGAAAAGAGTAAGCACAGCCTTAAATTGGATTTAAGCTTGTCCAAACTAAGCACAAGTCTCCACGCGAGCATACTAATGAAATCAAATATCGTGACTTTGATTTCCATGAATAACTATGTCAAAAATGAAAAAAATTGACTAAGTTATGTACACAAAGGCCTTATGATTCCAAAGTAGTTGATTAAGTTTAAACTTTACAACATTTAAGAGATTCACTCAAGGGTATTTTACTATGTACGGTAAAATGTGAGGGTAACGTGCTCAACTAAATGATGAAGGCGGATCGATTTTGGTGAAAGGTTAGTAAATGACATTTACGTTAAGTTATATTTTGAAGCTATTATGCTTATATTTTGAAGTTATATGATAACTTGGATAACTAAGTAAAGTTATGCTTATATTTTCAAGTTATATGATAACTTGGATGACTAAGTAAAGTTATGCTCAGTCATAGAATTAGTTATTGTGATAGTTGTTTGGGTGAATAAAGGATAGTGTTATTACAGAAGTTATTCGTAGAGTATGGATAGGAATGGAGATATATTAAGTGTAGAAATTATGAAAGAATTTTTAAGTGTTGAAGCTATTTAAGCAAGATGCAGAGCCATTAAATTATGAAATTTGCGGATGTTGATGTATAGAAAACATATCACATTAATAGTAGTTAATATTAATAAACATTACATGATACCTTAGGACAAACCACGGAGCTAATCGCTCAACACTTACAAATATAAGGACAAAACATAGGCAAGTTTAAACTAACTTAGAAAATAAAAGAAAACTAAAGGATAGATTAATGCAGTAACCATGCTTAAACAGAGGTAGAACTAATGGTTTTCTCCTTCGCCTTCTTTGTTGTTGGCGTTTCCATCTTCTTCATTTTTATCTCCTTCATCTTCATCTTCTTCTTCTTCCTCATCGCCAGTATCAGGGCTGACCAACTTGCCATCAACAATCCTAGCATAAGGATCGGAACCAGCAAGGTTGATGGCAACTTGAGGATTTAGGAAAAGAATCTGTTCTTTGGCTTTTAAAAATCCAGCTTCAAATTGATCAAGGACGGAATTCTTCAGTTCAGAAATTTCAGAATGTAACTTAGAATTTTCATTCTTCAATTCAGAGTTTGCGGAATTCAGATGAGTGACTTCCGCCTTGGATTTCGTGAGTTCTTCTTCCTTAGCTTTCTGGGTGGCGTTCAAATCTTTAGCATGTTTCTTCAAGTGTTCATTTTCCAGGGCCAAATCTGCGGCCTTCTTCTCATTCACTTTGTTGGCAGAATCCAACAATTTCATAGTAGCCTTCATCTTTAGGATTTCCCTTTCTTTCTCTTCTAGTTGTTTGGCGAAATTAATCTCGTCAAAGCCAGCGGTATCCAGGTCAACCATTTTTGAAATAGCCGCAATTTCAAGTCCTTTTGTCATGATGGCTTGGCAGACCTCCTTTAATCCGATCTTTTTGATCTTTTCCCGGTCCGCCTCAAACACCAAATTCGTTTCCACCAGCGAATTAAAGTCAATCTTGGAATCCCATAGTGAGGTTACCTCTTCAGAAGTGAGTTCTTCAAATTCCTTCAGCAAGCTTTTCCATGTCGGGGGCGGAGCGCTTGAAGACCCACCTTTGTGTGCCACATTTTGAGGATTACCCTTCACCATGAATTTCTCCATTGAGGGCTGAGAAGAGTTTTTCCCTTTGGTTGATTCGGGTGTTTCATTTTTTCTCTTCTTTTTTTGAGGGCGATTCGACTCGGTGCCTGAATGACTAGCATCAGCGTCTATCAAAGTTTTCGCCGGGTTTCTTTTTTCCCTTGCAGCTTGTTGTTCCCGACGGAATTGGAGGATATCATCGTCAGAGAGGCGAGTCATTTTAGCTGAAACAGAATAGTAAGGTTAGACACAGAATCAACACTTGAAATACAAAGACGTTGAAATTTCAGAGTCTTACCCACATATTCACCCAATCTGTTTTCATAATGGGCATCTAGAAATTCAGTGAGATTCAAATCAATGCTAGATAGAAAGGTGCAATCCACCATTTCCTCAGGGGTAAGGGAATCATCAGGAAGTTTGATGATAGCTTCATAACGCGTGGTCTAGTAGAAGGGGAACTTTGGGCTTCCATCGTTGAAATAAAATACATCCTTGCACTTCTCGGTTTCGTTTAGCCTAAAGAATTTCCCTTTGAATTGTTTGTAGTGACTTCTAAACAAGGTAAATAGGCCTTTTCCCCTAGCGGCGGCTAAAGAAAGATATTCGCCTTTTATGCTTCTACTACTGGTTTCAAAGAAGTAGAAAAATCTATTGCTAGTGGGTTCGATACCTAACACTTGACACAGAAGTTCGAACGCCCTGAGGTATGCCCAACTATTACAGTGAAGTTGTGTCGGGGCAACATTCAGTAAAGTTAAGATGGAGCAAGTAAAATCTGAAAGAGGGAGTTTATATTTTAGGTCAGTGAAGATATTTTCAAAGAAATAGGTGTGGTTTTTTCCGTTAAGGTCAGGAGCCCCAAAACAACAAGGTTCGGTAGGTAAACAGGGGACTATGTCAAGGTACACATCTTGGCCGTCAGAACGAAAAGTATTTTCAGTGATTAAATCCATTATAGTTTTAACATTGCAGAATTTGGTAAATTTTATTTTTTGGATTTGAAAAGTTAAAATTTTCTAAAAATATTATTATTTTTTCTTAATTTTTTTATAGGCTATTTTTTCTTAATTTTAGATTAAGATCATACAAGTAAAAAAAATAGATGGAGAGAGAAAATTAAATTGTGAGGAAAATAATATTAAACATCAGATTTCATTAAAAAAGTAAGTAAAGGTCCAGATCTTTCACATGACATACTCATGTGGGAACAACACAAGATTTTTTTTTGTGTAAGACATGTGTCATCCTTCAGAGGCAAATCATGTTCGAGTCGAGAACATTCACATCATGGTGGGGCTAACTCTCTCACCGGGGTTTTCATCCACAAGACTCGAAGCCGAGACCTTGCTTAAGGGGAATCAAGCATGTATCACTTGAACCAAAAAGATAAAAACTGAAGAAAAAAATAATCTAATTTGAATTTTAGAAGTAGATTGTAAATTGTAAATTTAGATCGTAAAAATTCAAAATAAAATTTAGAAGTTAGTTACGGTTCATCCTCAGTTGTTATAGGAAATGGAAAACAAATTTAATTTTGAATTAATTTTAGAAATATATCATTAAAAAATTCAAGTATTTTTTGAAAACTACCACCATCTAAAAGATATCATAAAAAGTACTTTTTTTTATAAATGCATAAAAAGTACTAGAAGTTTAGAAATTAGTTACGGTTCATCCTCAGTTGTTATAGGAAACTGAAAACAAATTTAATTTTGAATTCATTATAATTAGAAAACTATCATCATCTATAAGATATCATAAAAAAAAATTGAATTTTTTTATTGGTTAATAATAAAAGAAGGTATCAAAACTCTCTAACAAGAGGGTTCACTTACCTCTATGTGCACGTACTAGGTAGTTAACCCGTGCGATGCACGGTTGCTTTATTTTTAAAATAAATTATAAACCGTATTATTCAATATATGTTATAATATTAAATAAAATCTTTTCAATGTAAAAAAAATATTCAATAAACTTTATTTTCATATATTTTGATCAAACCAAATAGTTTTAACATCTAATCATATTGTTCAGAAAAACATTTAATCATATCCTTTCACTTTTTCCCTTTAATACTATTTATTTCAAAATTTGTTACTGTATGATAAATGAATGAATTGTAAAATCAATATAGTAGACAAGGCAATGAATTTTTTGTATTTACAATTTCCAACATCTATTTAAAAATGCAATTAATATTTATCAAAAAACTGTTTCCAACATATGATTTGGTATATTATAATTATAAAATTAATATTTAATTTTCACTAATAAAAGTAAAGCTAAATTATAACAAAACATAAGAAATAGAGATTGAAAAATGAATATTAACTATCATAAGAAATATATAACTATCATTCAGTTTTCATTACCATTTTGAAAATTGAATACTACTGATTTTTTTTTCTAAAGTACATATTGAAGAGAATGGCATCACCATGGGATTTCTTTTTGTTAAGTCAAATAAATAAATTAACGTAAGAAGTAGTGCTTCAACCCTTTTACACAACATCTAGATACATAACAGAAATAGAGTATAGGCATCACTATGAGAATTCTTTTATCCGACATTAGATGACGATAGGGCAACCAAGATAAGCTCAAAATAAAAAAGCAAGCCGAAGAAACACAACCGTAGCTCCTCACTATTGCTCCAAGCACCATTAGCCAGCCCACCATTAGAGACCTCCACAACACTCCTATTATTTCCCACATAAACCAGAAAAACATACCATAACCATTTTGCAGTTTCCATAACAATTTTGACACAACATATTTACTAAATAACACAACCATTTTTTGTGAACTTGAAGCCACATACACCCCAGCCTTCATTGCCTATTTGAAAAAACAGTTCATACCCTCCTTATTGTCCCTTCCATATTTTTCCAGAATAATAGCATAAATAAGACTAACTAACTAACCTCCATCAATTTTTCTGCAATAGGGCTTTTCATAAAATCAAACTATTCTCCTCTTCTAGTACAAAACTCAAATATCATAATACTTATGTCGAGATGAAAGTTTACTCCACCTGCAATATTTAAACATTAATAAATTATCAAATCAAAATCAAAATTTGAAACAAATTTAATATACCAAAGTTTAATACCAAGTTCCTACCTATCAATATTTACCACTATTGAAAAACAAGACATCTAAGGCAATTAAAATACATGCAACTTCAACATGCTAACTCTATAGAAGCTATCCATGGGCATAGTAGAAAAAATGAACTTAAAGTAGACCTTCATTACATGGGATAAAAACCCTTATATGAAACAACTTTCGATCATCCTCATGCTTATAATTCATTACAATAGCAAGTTCTAAGAGTTCAAAAGGGAGCTCAAATTTGCTGCAATCAATCAATGAAAAACAATCACCAATTTATAGTAAAACCTTAGAATCAAATAAAAATAAAAGCAAGAATAAGAGAAGGAAAGGATGTGTAGAGATATATACCATGGGAATTTCATCCTCTTCATTAGTGGTGACGGAAACATCCTCACAATGAGTGGGACATGAGCTCTGATACCCAAAACAATTGTATCAACTTAAACAAAGATATCCTTACATTGGGAAGCCATCTTTTACTATTTTTTTGAAAAGAAAGAGAGGAAGCTAAGTTGCTTCACTGCTAAACCTTATACATAATTGTAGTTCATAATTCTAGTCCATCCCTCCCCCCCCCCTATCAAAGAAAACACTAAGAATATTACATTGAATTTTATATGCTTGCTAAAGCCACCTAATACAGATCCACATAGCACACAAATCGTGGTTGTGCTAAGATAGATGACTTGCTGGTTTTTTCACATCTATCATAGGCATACCATATTCATCCAACAACTAAGACCATTATCCACAAAACAACAAAAGCAATCTGGCCACCACCTTCAAGTCCAGCGAAAAACATGTCTCAGCAACTACCTATTGTACCATTGATGCTAAAAATCAATTGAGAAGCAAATGACACATCAAGGTGGCTTTAAGATAGCACGCACAAGGATCTCAAGGGGACAAGCAGATTAAAAGCTAATGTTCGCAGCAATAATATCCAAGAAGCCTTTTCAGGTTTCACTAGCCACCAAAAATCCTCAGCCCACACCCATAATTTAGCAGTTAACAGACTGAAGACGGAGTGCAGAAATTGAATTAGAGCGCACTAGCTAGCCAGTAAGGAGATACATTGCAGCAACAAAATACATCACCATGAAATGTGCTAGGTCCCAAAAACCAGATTACAGAGATTCCAGGCACACTATTGGGTTTGAAGACCATTCGAACAAAGAAAAGATGAACCCTTTCACCTTTGATTTTAACCAAATCCAAGACTTATACTGAATCGAATCAAAGGCACTTGAAAGTTCCAGGCCTACCCATTAAAGACCAACCTGTTTCTTATATTCCAAACAAACCAAACAGTAGCCAACCAAACAAAGCACACCCCACATTTTCTATCCTTTCCACAGCAGTTTCCAACAAATTGCAAAATGTGCACTTTACCTTCTTGTGGCATAGCCGTGGAGACTCCTAGCTAGTTGTAAACCGAATTCCAGATCTTCCAAGATTTAGCACATGCGAAGAAGAGAATGAGATATTACACTGTAGATATTACAATTTCACATCCCTGGATTTAAAGATGGAGTCACAAACAACGTGTTCCCAAAATAGTCATAAATTAGTGGAGTTTCGTGAACCAAAGTCTTCAAACACTACCATAGAAGAATTTCAAAAGAAGCAGTTTCCAAGCATTGTTGTATGGCCCTGATGAGAAAGGCAATGAACAGTTTGAATCCATATAGCTTACGAAAAAGCCAACGATGCCATCAGATAGGAAATAGCAAATAGCAACCTAAACAGATTGGTTTTCAGAAAGACGATTATGGCCGATAACAATCCAAAATACGAACCTATATATACCGGTGATTGGGGGCAAATCAAACAAAAACAGATTAAAGGTAAATTGAATACAAAACATCATAAAGTTGGCAAAAAAGTTCAATTGTACTACAAAAGGTAAACTCTCCTTCGCCCCATCTAATAGAAACCAAAAAAGGTGCTACAAAAGGTAAAAGTAGAAACCTGACACAATAAAAGAAGGTCTACATTTCTGAGTAACAAAACCTTTTTTCCCCATCTAAGAGAGTAAAGAGAGAAGAGTAAAAAAACTGGGACATGAAAGGTTGAGGCCGGCACAAAAGCACCCAGCAGAGGAGGCTGCTAAAGATAAACTCACCTTAAAAAAAAAGCCTTAATCCTGAACGATGAAATCAAAAATAAATAATTCAGGAAATTAACTTTTCAATCCCAACTTATTATATATTTTTTGAAAATTGAAATCAATATTATTTGATAAAAGAAGCTTGGGTCCAAGCCTTTACCGGTTTACCCAAGTAGCTTCAGAAACATAACATAAAAAGGGCACATCCTAACTTATTTAATACTCAATAGTTCATACAATTTTTTTTTTGAAATTAATAGTTCATACAAAATTAAATTACATCAATTAGTTTCGATGATATTTTTCCTCAAATTAAGTCTTCACATCCTAACCATCAAATAAATCTATTAATAAATTATATTTAAATATTGTTTTTTTACAACAAAAAACTGCTCAATTATATTTAATTAAAACTTTTACTTTTTATAAATTAAATACATAATACCTTTGTAACAAAAAAAATACATAATACCTTTTCACTATTTTGCTTTTAATGATAACTTTTTTTTGAAGATTTGCTTATAATGATAACTACTGAATTAAAAAAAAAATTGTATCATACCATATATTTTATTATTATAAGTCGCTACTATTTCATCAGCAATAGATATGAAATATCAGTACAAAGTTTTACATTAACAATCAATCACAAGTTCAAAAAAAAAAATACAATCAATCACATTATGCTACATACGAAAAATAATAACTTTGATTCTAAATTTTAATAAACATTTATTTACACTAACACGTTTAATTCTGAGTTCAAAAAAAACACGTTTAATTCTTTTATCAACTATATAATTAAATAAGATGAAATATGTCATGTTAAAAAAAAAGATGAAACCTAATATAGCACAATAATTATTTGTATTCACTCTAATACAAATACAAATTATACAGACAAAAAGAGCTATCCAATTACGTTATCTTATCAAGTTCAAAAAAAAATTACGTTATCTTATCTATTATGATTTTTTATTTTTTTATCTTAAGATCCAGAAAATTTAACTTATTTTTATAGAAATACATCTATAAAAATCTTAATATAATATATATTAACGCATGTCATGCGAACAAATATTTTAAACTCAAAATAAAGTAAAAAAAACATTAAACTAAAATACTAAAAAGACTTTTAAAGCTAAAAGGTTTTTTAAAGTTTATTACCACCTAAAAGATTTTCAAAAGTTCATTATAAACCAAATAAAATAACCTAAAAGTAACAATAAAAGTGCCTTCTGGTGCACCTTCAGCACATTGAATAAAAACCCTTATGTGAATAGTAGCAAAAATGCTATCCCTTTGTAGTAGTTATAGATAAATTTAAATTGTCCAATTTCCAATGAACACCTACAAAATATAAAAATGAAACAACTTGAACAACGATTTTCCCATTTTTTATGGCACATAATCATTTTCACTAACTAAAAAATATGGATCATATATCAAATGATTTTATTTCTCAATACTTAATTTCATAATTTTTTATTTCTAGTATTTAGACACACAATTATTAATTTCGTATCATATATCAAATTAATATTAATCTCAATATTTAATTTCATAATTTTTTATTTCTATAATAAGCCCACAATTATCTATACTATCAATATTTTTTTTTTAAATACTCTACACTATCAATATTAATATCCACATTATAAATATTAACAAATATTATCTACCAAAAGAATTATTACAAAGAGCTATAAATTAACAATATGAAATTTTTCCATCATACTCAACCAAAGTAAATACAAACAAAAAATAACTTTTGAAGCATAACCTAATAAATTTTAAAACTTCAATTTAAACCAAATAAAAAACTAAAAAGTAACAAAAAGGATCCTTATGGTGCACCTGCGAAACATTTATGAAAAACCCTAATGTGAATAGTGGCAAAATGTTATCCCTTTGTAGTAGTTATAGATGTGTACGTATTCTTAGGAACTAAAATTGAAAGCTTCAAAAATACCAAGAATCCCTTTAGAAAAATATAATAAGGAACCATTACAAGAATCACATCTTATAGAAGAACTGAACAACAAACTAACATGAAATAAAACATAAGAAAATTAATCGAAGTTATACATGGTGGAATCATGCATGTCTTCTACCAATATCTATGGTTGAGGAAATAGTCCTCATAATCTCCACGGCTATCAAAGAAATAATCACTTTGGCAGCCCGTGACATTGAAATCAGTTGTTGAATCATCATTAGAAATCAAAGGAACTCTCAAACGGCGACACCTTATAATGGGGGGATTGAAACGAAGACCCTTGATGCTACCATACTTAGCTCTAATTCGAAGATCCAAATCTACAGCCAAGTCATGGTATATCCCTAAACGTGTCTCCTCGTTATACTCAGCAAGCTGGCGAGGTTTAAGTTCCATGGCGCTGTGCCCTTCAAACACTGCAGGCTCAAGGAATGAGGTATTCTTGTGGCCTTGATCAAAGGGTGTCAAAACCACCCCACTAAAGTCATTATCTTTGTACCAAGCAACTGCTCTGATCCTTCTATAATAGATCTTGACGTTGTGGTTGGGGTTTCTTGCTGAGATTTTGACCCTGAATTTGAAATATAAGGTGTTGTTGCTTGTGAGATTGAATTGCATTAGGGAAGCCTCAGTTACGTGGAACCTGACGCTTGAGGGGGTGATGATCATCCAAACCCCGAAGATCAAGGAAAACATCCCTATGAGTGATAGTAGGATGAGCGTGGGAGAAGAGGAGTAACCCATTGTGAGGATGATGGTGTGTCACAGGAAGAAGCTATAAGGCGTTGTTGGCAAGAGGAAGCTCTAGGTGATTAGTGAGATATTGTTCAACTTCAACATGTTTATGCGTATTTATAGGAATAACTATCTCTTTTTTTTTTTGAAAATATAGGAATAACTATCAATGGGGGTATGATATTAAGTTCAAAAAAAAGGGTATGATATTGGAATATTAATTGAGATTTTTTTAGAGATTGGAGTCGAGCGATTTTAATTATTAAAAGAAGAAAATTGTTATTGTTATTTTTATTTATAAAAAAAAATCAATTTTGTTATTTTATGGAGATCAATTTTTTTTTATATTTTGGAATGGATTTGATCATGTTTTTAAATTTGCTCATCTATCTTTTTAGGAACAAAAGTTGCCAATCCAATTTTTTTTTTAAACCGCCAATCCTATATATAGAACTTTCCGTTGTTTTTAAGATAAGAAAAATTATATAATGAAATTATGAATAAAAAACCAAAAAATTATGATTATGAATAATAATCTATTCTTTTTTTTGAAATTGAATATATAAATATATAATAATCTATTAGATGAAAGAGTAATGAGAGAAATAATAGAGATGTAGGGGATGTATCTTATGAGAAAGAAAATGAGAATAAATCACGACCGTTAGTTCTAATTATGAATGAACAAGATTAAAATTAATTAATAGTCACATTGCCACTTAAAAATGTCATGTGACTTTTTTAAAATGTCACATGACTTCACCTTTTAATCTTGACAATTAATGATTAGATCCAACGATCAAGATTTATTCTTATGTTCTCATATAAGAAAATTTTTCTCATAAGATTAATCCTCTAGAGATGTAATAGGAAAAGATAATGATACAAGAAAAGAAAACTTTTACACAGTTCTATGTGTAACTGTTATTACTGTTGGCCAATTACAATTTAACATATGTATTTTTAATTAGGAAAAGAATAAAAACCCTCCGACGTCTCTCACTCACGCCCTGTGCATTCCAATTTTTCCAGTTTTGGAACTTGATTTCATTGTTGGTTGGAACCCGATTAAAGGGGAGAAGTCGAAATTCAAGTCGATTTTTTAGCATTTCTGGATCCCCAAACATGTCTTGAAGAATCACTTCCTAAGAAATCCCTAGTTTATAGATCAGAGGGGGTTGAAACTTATCTTATATACTAGTCTTTTAGCATGTGCAATGCACGGGAGTGCACTGATTTTCTTCTTTTGAACTTTTAAAATGTTTAAATTATTTTATACTGAGGATTGTATTTAAAACTTTGGAAAAAAAACTTTAGAACAATATTTATATCTTTTGAATATTAAATCATATATTTATACTGATAAGTGACTATTGATCCAAAATTTGCTTATTTGACCCCTCACATTAACAACTTACTTCATATTATCAGCACATAGCCGTATACAATTTTTTTTTGGTAAAAAAAAGAAAAACGGGCAAATGCCCGAGCTAAGACCTCAAAGAGGAGATGCTGCATCAGCTAAGAGAAGTAAACTCATACCCGCTAACGGGTTCTCAACAAGCACTAAAGCCTCATCCTGCTGGGCTCCTAACTTCACTAAGAAAATAGCTCAAGTATTACCCTCTCGCAAAGTGTGAGGGAAATCAACACTCCAAGATCTTCCCAAAAGCTCTTTGATGTCCCAAACCACCGAAGACATATGAGTCGAAGGGGGAGTGGACAAGACAAGGTTGACAACGTCAAGATAATCCGACTACATAACCCTATGAATGAGTAAAATAATGAAATATAGAATCAAATAACAATATCATTTTACTATTGTTCTTGTCTAAGGTCTAACAATGGATATAAAGTATCCTTGATGAACCCTAGCAGAGCTGAATATATGTGATGTATGAATAAGGAAATTATCTCATTAATGATCAATAATGTGTCTAGTACAAGGTGAGGACACCCCTTTTATAGTGGGGGATGGTCCTTATCTAGAATATTCATGGATTTGGGCCTTACATGCAAGGCTCAAATCCCTATGTAGAATAAGACAAATGCATATATCCTTAATATAAACAAGACAAAGTAACCCGGGCCCACGTCTTCATACTGGGACTCACATCTCCACCTATGAGGGATCAGGCCTACTAGGCGGGTCTATGGGCTTGTACTAGCCCGCCCAGTCTACAAGCCCACAAGACATGAAGCTTCACTTTTTTAGGAGCTGAAATGTCTTACAATCGGAGCGAAGAAACTACACCGCCCCTTACAAACAACTCGCATCGCCTGACCTGGTCCACAAGCCCACAAGACATGAAGCTTCACTTTTTTAGGAGTTGAAATGTCTTTATGAAACTCGAACGCTCAACCGCCCTTTATATTTGGCCGCCCAAATTACTTAGCCCACACCGTTTCGTATGATGCATGGTGCACCGTTACCAAGAAATTGCCATCATTAGCATTCAACTGCTGCTGTCTTTTCACGTGGGATTCGAGGGATTGCCTCGTTTCGTGCAAGCGTTTAAAAACGATCGTGTCGTTTCCCCTTACTTTCTCTTTCTTCATTCAATTGGCTATAAAACCCCAAAGTCACAAACTTTATTTTCTTTTACTGCACCTTACTTCAAACCTTTGTTTTTCTCTGCGTTTCTGAAGCTTTTCCGCTCCGGTGACCCTTACTACTCGGTGACCCTTGCTACTCCGGTGACCCTTCATTGCTCCGACCACCATAGCTCGTTGCTTTCCCGTTACTTCTCTTACTTTCGGTCAGTTCTCTCTTTTCTTTCTCTTCTTTTTACTTTTTACTTTTCTGTTCATCTTCTTCCCATGAAACTTCCCAGAATGTCTTCACACAGTCAAACTTATTCCTCCCCTTCTCTTGATTCTGTGTCTGATGATGATAGAACTACCATAAGCCAATAAGTCGTCATCGTGATTGATTCTGATTCTGAGTCTAAGAACTCGCCCTCTACTTCTGACCTCGCCAACAAAAGAACTCGTTCTATAACCTCTCACCTTTCGTCCGATAACCCATCCACCTCGGAAGATTGGCGCACCAGTGATAAATGTATGGATGATAAGTGCATCTTCCGCTCCATTTGGAACAACGTCCAATCTCTGAATAACAACCGTCTAACCGCCCAGGGTTTTACCAAAGTGAATCCTAAAACCGGCCATAACGATGATTTGTCCTTAAACGTCTCCCCTTGTGACGATAATGACGTCGTTACACTTAAACCCTCATGGGCTGATGGGGCGCCCGCTTGGTTTTACCTCCATGGCTATATCTTTACCGAGCTTTTCATGAAGCTCTCCTTTTCTCCATTTGTCTGCGACATTCTTACTTTTTTAAACGTCGCCCCTTGCCAACTATTACCGAACGCCTGGGGATTCATTCAATGCTTTGAGTTGCTATGTGATCAACTAAACGTCACCCCGACTGTCGGCCCGCCCCAATATGTATTGCCAAACCCTCCTGTGTGTCTTTTGTCCCATTGTCGGCCCGCCCCAATATGTCAGTCTTTAAGCCTTTAAAGAGTAATTTCAAACATTGGCAAAAGAAGTTTTTTAAGATTGTCCATTCTCCTGAAATTCCCAACCTTATCCTTGACTTGAAAGATCGCCCTTTGTTCCCTTTGCACTGGACTGTCAATCCTCGCCGCGATATTACTGTTGTGCTCGAGGCATTAACCGAGGAGGAACAACATGTCGCCTTGTACATCCTTACTCTTCCCCAAATTTGCTGTTGTGACCTTCTCCAAGCCGCCAAAGATGGGAAACTTCAAGAATTTTTTAGTAAGTTTAGATTTATCAAATGCTCATCTTGAAGTATTGCCCTCTTGAATCGCCTGTAATTGACTTGCAGCTGAGATGGGCAAGAACAAAGGCGGCGTCAATCCTGATAGCATGCAGGCCTTTATTTCGAGCCAGTCGAAACTGCTAAGGGTCAGAGGAGGAATGAGAAGAAGGACCCTAAGGGCGACAGAAAGAAATCGCCGCTGGTTGATGATCGTGAGCCCAAACGCCAGAAATCTGGTGGTTCTTCCAAAAGTGATCCTAAGCAAATAACTTTGAATGAGTCTTTGTCTAAGGCTCACAAAGAGAGGAAACCTCACAGCAACATTCCCCCGCCCAAGCATCAAACTCCTGGTGCATTTGACAACTTGGTGGCCGCCTCCAGCCCTGTTCCTCAATCATCGCGAGACGCGGTGCCCGGTAGTGACACCGGCGCTCTTCACAGCTTCTTCGACACTAAATTAAATGGGCTCCACTTTATGGAGAGGAATTTCAATCCCCAAATTCCTCATGAAGTGGCCAGTCAAGGTGTCCGAGGCGCGGCGACCCTCGCCGTGAACCAAGCCCTCGCCGCTGCCAGCTGTGCCGCCGGTCTTCTCCCTCATTTGAAGAACATTGAATCTGAGAAGGCCCGCGCCGAACTGAAGCTTGAAGAGGCTAAGGCGGCCTATTCCCACCTGAAAGCTGAGACGGATATCGCCGCTAAGTGCGCTGATACTGTTAAGAAGCAAACTGAAGATGCTTTGGCCGACGTCCGTCGACAGTTGCAAGGGGCGACGGAGGATCTCGCCAAGGAGAGGGCTGCCAAAGCATGTCTTGAAACCAAGCTTGATGCTGCGGAGAAAAAGATCAAGAAGCTTGAGGCCGAGTTGAAGGAATCTGACGAGACTCTTTTGGAAAAGAGTTCTCGCCAGTATGTCCTCGGTCATCTAAGCGCCAAGGCTCAACTGCAAATTCTCTATCCTAAGCTTGATTTCTCCCAATTTGGCTTCATGAAGAAAATCGTGGATGGAAAGGTCGTTGGTCCCGCCGATCCTGACGTTCACAGCCTTCCTTTTATGCAAGAATTTGATGATGAAGAAGATGACGAGGGCGTGAAAAAAGCTGCCATCAATTCCACTGAAGAGACTCAGGGTGATCACGTGGAGAAAGTTGCTGTAAGATCAAGTTTTGATCTAGTAGTACAACTCTATGTTTTGATGATTACAAGTTAACCTTTTGACATGAACAATTGTGGTACTCTAACGTGTTTTTCTGAGTGTGCTATTTGCAGGTTCTAACCTCAACTCAATCTGACACAAATCAGAAGCACTGTGTATAAAGAGTGACCCAAGCAACGCTTTCGCATTCACCATGTTCAGTATGAACAGTGGAAAAGCTTCAGAAGTTCTGAAGTTACACAAACTCTGATGTGGACTCAGTCACTAGAAGCTCTGAAGATCCAGAAGTTCTGATAACCAAGAAACACTGAAGGTTCAGATGTTCTGATGGTGTAGAAGACTCTGAAGATCCAGAAGCTGAATAGTGGAAACTCTGAAGTCCAGAAGCAAGAAACTCTGAAGGCCATGTTCTTCCCTCTGAGTTCAGAATCAGAAGATACAATGGTCAGAGGATCTGTGCTTTCCCTCTGACTCTGATCAACCGGCTTCACAAGTTCCAATATGAAGCATTCCCCTGATCAGAAGTCTCCTAGGTTTAAAGGTCGCGTCGCTATCCAAGTACAAAAGCTACTGTACCTTCCTGACGACCTACCTAACGTTCTCAGCCACAGCAGAAGCTGGATTTTCCAGAACTGCCCTCCAACGGTAGCATTTCCCATGCATCGCTCAACCCTAATCCTTGGAGTATATAAAGAGGCTGAAGACTGAAAGAAACGGCTAGAAGCATTCACATACGCAAGACATATTCTTAAATTCTTCTAAGTTTTCTTTCATCTGAAATTCATTGAGTTTACTATTAGCTTTTTAGAAGCAAATCTCTTGTAAACAATTCTTTGATAAACAGTTTGTTTAGTTCCTTTAGGAGATCAAGGTTGATCGGATCCTAGAGAAGACTAAGAGAGTGAATCTTAGTGTGAGCTAAGTCAGTGTAATTGTTAGTCACTTGTAGGTTTCAAGTGCAGTTGTAACTCTTACCTGATTAGTGGATTGCCTTCATTCTAAGAAGGAAGAAATCACCTTAACGGGTGGACTGGAGTAGCTTGAGTGATTTATCAAGTGAACCAGGATAAAATCCTTGTGTGCTTTTCTATCTCTTATCTTTAGCACTTAAGTTCTCGAAAGATTTGTAAAAATCTTTAAGGTGGAAGTTTTATACTGAAAACGTTATTCAAACCCCCCCTTTCTACCGTTTTTCATACCTTCAATTGGTATCAGAGCGCAAGTTCTGATTACCACACCTAACAGTGTTCAGTGATCCGGGCCGGTGTGAAAAACAATGGCTGCCACCACCAGTGAAACTCAAAGAGATGGTTACAATGCAAAGCCTCCTATGTTCGACGGTCAAAGGTTCGAATATTGGAAAGATAGACTGGAAAGTTTCTTTCTGGGTTTCGATGCAGATCTCTGGGATATTATTGTGGATGGCTACGAGCGTCCAGTTGATGCAGATGGCAAGAAGATCCCAAGGTCAGAGATGACTGCAGATCAAAAGAAGCTGTACTCACAACATCACAAAGCAAGAGCAATTCTTCTCAGTGCTATTTCCTATGAAGAGTACCAGAAGATTACAGATCGTGAGTTTGCAAAAGGCATTTTCGAATCTCTGAAGATGTCTCATGAAGGAAACAAGAAAGTCAAAGAATCAAAGGCATTGTCTTTGATCCAAAAGTATGAATCCTTCATCATGGAGCCAAATGAGTCCATTGAAGAAATGTTCTCCAGATTTCAGTTGCTTGTAGCTGGCATACGACCTCTCAACAAGAGCTACACAACAAAAGATCATGTCATAAGGGTCATCAGGTGTCTTCCTGAAAGTTGGATGCCTTTAGTGACTTCAATAGAGCTCACGAGAGACGTTGAGAATATGAGTTTAGAAGAACTCATCAGCATTTTGAAATGTCATGAGCTGAAGCGCTCAGAGATGCAAGATCTGAGGAAAAAGTCCATAGCCTTGAAATCCAAATCTGAAAAGGCTAAGGTTGAGAAGTCAAAAGCTCTTCAAGCTGAAGAAGAGGAATCTGAAGAAGCATCAGAAGATTCTGATGAAGATGAGCTGACTCTGATCTCCAAGAGACTCAACCGCATCTGGAAGCACAAGCAGAGCAAGTTCAAAGGCTCTGGAAAGGCAAAAGGAAAGTATGAGTCCTCAGGTCAGAAGAAGTCTTCAATCAAGGAAGTCACATGCTTTGAGTGCAAAGAATCTGGGCACTACAAAAGTGATTGTCCAAAGTTGAAGAAGGACAAGAAGCCAAAGAAGCACTTCAAGACGAAGAAGAGTCTGATGGTGACATTTGATGAATCAGAGTCAGAGGATGTTGACTCTGATGGTGAAGTCCAAGGACTCATGGCCATTGTCAAAGACAAAGGAGCAGAGTCAAAGGAAGCTGTTGACTCTGACTCAGAATCAGAAGGAGATCCTAACTCAGACGATGAAAATGAGGTATTCGCTTCCTTCTCTACCTCTGAACTGAAACATGCATTGTCTGATATCATGGATAAGTATAACTCCTTATTGTCTAAGCATAAGAAGCTGAAAAAGAACTTATCTGCTGTTTCCAAAACTCCTTCTGAACATGAGAAAATTATTTCTGATTTGAAAAATGATAATCATGCCTTGATCAATTCTAACTCTGTGCTTAAGAACCAGATTGCTAAGTTAGAAGAAATTGTTGCCTGTGATGCCTCTGATTGTAGAAATGAATCCAAGTATGAAAAGTATTTTCAAAGATTCCTAGCTAAAAGCGTGGATAGAAGCTTAATGGCTTCAATGATCTATGGCGTAAGCAGAAATGGAATGCATGGCATTGGCTATTCTAAACCAATTAGAAATGAGCCCTCTGTGTCTAAAGCTAAATCTTTATATGAATGCTTTGTTCCCTCTGGTACCATATTGCCTGATCCTGTACCTGCTAAAGTTGCTAAAAACCCTCTTAAAAAGGGATCTTTCTCTATGACTAAATATCATGCAAATATTCCTTTAAAATATCATGTTGAGACACCCAAGGTGATCAGAACCTCTGGGGTAACTAACAAAAGAGGACCCAGAAAGTGGGTACCTAAGGACAAGATTATCTATGTTGCAGATATCCTTGATAGCTCCACTGAAACACCAATCATGATATCTGGACAGTGGATGCTCGCGTCACATGACGGGAGAAAAGCGTATGTTCCGAGAGCTGAAACTTAAGCCTGGAGGCGAAGTTGGCTTTGGAGGAAATGAAAAGGGTAAAATTGTTGGTACTGGTACTATTTGTGTAGATAGTAGTCCATGCATTGATAATGTGTTATTGGTAGACGGCTTAACACATAACTTATTGTCTATAAGTCAATTAGCTGACAAGGGTTATGATGTTATATTCAATCAAAAGTCCTGCCGGGCTGTAAGTCAGATCGATGGCTCTGTTCTGTTTAACAGCAAGAGGAAGAACAACATTTATAAGATCAGATTATCTGAGTTGGAGGCTCAGAATGTGAAGTGCCTTCTGTCTGTTAATGAAGAGCAGTGGGTATGGCATAGACGGTTAGGGCATGCCAGTATGAGAAAGATTTCTCAGCTGAGCAAGCTAAACCTTGTCAGGGGCTTACCCAATCTGAAGTTCGCTTCAGACGCTCTTTGTGAAGCATGTCAGAAAGGCAAATTCACAAAAGTCCCTTTCAAGGCAAAGAATGTTGTCTCAACCTCAAGGCCGTTGGAACTTCTGCATATCGACCTTTTTGGACCAGTGAAAACTGAGTCTATAGGTGGCAAGAGATATGGGATGGTTATCGTTGATGACTATAGCCGCTGGACATGGGTAAAGTTTCTAACCCGCAAGGATGAGTCTCATGCTGTGTTCTCTACCTTCATTGCTCAAGTGCAAAACGAGAAGGCTTGTAGGATTGTGCATGTCAGAAGTGACCATGGTGGAGAGTTTGAGAATGACAAGTTTGAGAGTCTGTTTCATTCCTATGGAATTGCACATGATTTCTCTTGTCCCAGAACTCCTCAACAAAATGGTGTTGTTGAGAGGAAGAACAGAACTTTTCAGGAGATGGCTAGAACCATGCTCCAAGAAACTGGCATGGCTAAGCACTTTTGGGCAGAGGCAGTAAATACAGCATGTTACATTCAGAACAGAATCTCTGTGAGACCAATTCTGAATAAGACTCCTTATGAATTGTGGAAGAACATAAAACCCAACATTTCTTATTTTCATCCTTTTGGCTGTGTTTGTTATGTTCTCAATACTAAGGATAGATTGCATAAATTTGATGCTAAGTCTTCTAAGTGTCTATTACTCGGTTACTCTGAGAGATCTAAAGGTTTTAGATTTTATAATACTGATGCTAAGACTATTGAAGAATCTATTCATGTTAGATTTGACGATAAGCTTGACTCTGACCAGTCAAAGCTAGTTGAAAAGTTTGCAGATTTAAGCATTAATGTTTCTGACAAAGGCAAAGCTCCAGAGCAAGATGAGCCAGAACCAGAGGAAGAAGCTGGTCCCTCTAACTCACAAACTCTGAAGAAGAGCAGAATCACTGCAGCTCACCCTAAGGAATTGATTCTGGGCAACAAAGACGAACTAGTCAGAACCAGATCTGCCTTCAGACCCTCTGAAGAGACCTTGCTCAGTCTGAAAGGATTGGTGTCCTTAATTGAACCCAAGTCCATAGATGAAGCTCTTCAGGACATGGATTGGATTCTGGCCATGGAAGAAGAACTGAATCAATTTTCCAAGAACGATGTTTGGAGCTTAGTGAAGAAGCCTGAGAGTGTCCATGTTATTGGAACGAAGTGGGTATTCAGAAACAAGCTGAATGAGAAAGGAGATGTAGTCAGAAACAAGGCAAGGCTAGTTGCTCAAGGCTACAGCCAGCAGGAAGGAATAGACTACACTGAAACATTTGCTCCAGTAGCAAGACTGGAGGCAATCAGACTGTTGATCTCCTTCTCAGTAAATCACAACATAGTTCTACATCAGATGGACGTGAAGAGTGCCTTCCTAAATGGTTATATCTCAGAGGAAGTCTATGTTCATCAACCCCCAGGTTTTGAAGATGAGAAGAAACCAGACCATGTGTTCAAATTGAAGAAATCACTCTACGGTCTGAAGCAAGCTCCCAGAGCATGGTATGAGAGACTTAGCTCATTCCTTCTGGAGAATGAGTTTGTAAGGGGTAAAGTAGATACAACTCTTTTTTGCAAGACTTATAAAGATGATATCTTAATTGTGCAAATTTATGTTGATGATATTATATTTGGTTCTGCTAATCAATCTCTATGCAAAGAATTTTCTGAGATGATGCAGGCTGAATTTGAGATGAGTATGATGGGAGAATTAAAGTACTTTCTGGGAATACAAGTTGATCAAACACCAGAAGGAACATATATCCATCAGAGCAAGTACACTAAAGAACTTCTGAAGAAGTTCAATATGCTGGAATCTACAGTGGCCAAGACTCCAATGCATCCTACATGCATTCTGGAGAAAGAAGATAAAAGTGGTAAAGTATGTCAGAAGCTCTATCGTGGCATGATAGGTTCACTTCTATACTTAACTGCATCTAGGCCAGACATATTATTTAGTGTTCACTTATGTGCTCGTTTCCAATCAGATCCAAGGGAAACCCACTTAACTGCTGTTAAGAGGATCCTAAGGTATCTGAAAGGCACCACTAACCTTGGCTTGATGTATAAGAAAACATCAGAGTATAAGCTTTCAGGTTACTGTGATGCTGATTATGCTGGAGATAGAACAGAGAGAAAAAGTACTTCTGGAAATTGTCAATTTCTGGGAAGCAATCTAGTCTCATGGGCAAGCAAGAGGCAATCAACCATTGCACTATCAACTGCAGAGGCAGAATATATCTCAGCAGCAATATGCAGCACTCAGATGCTCTGGATGAAACATCAGCTGGAGGATTATCAGATCCTTGAGAGCAATATCCCAATCTATTGTGATAACACTGCTGCAATCTCATTGAGTAAGAATCCTATCCTGCATTCAAGGGCAAAGCACATTGAGGTAAAGTATCACTTTATTAGAGATTATGTACAGAAGGGCGTACTTCTTCTGAAGTTTGTTGATACTGACCATCAATGGGCAGATATCTTTACAAAGCCCTTAGCAGAGGATAGATTTAATTTTATTCTGAAAAATCTAAACATGGACTTTTGTCCAGAGTAAAGATGGATCAGAACCTCTGACTACGATACTTCTTGATCAGAAGATGTCTAGTCCAGAAGGTAACTCAATCAGAGTGTGTGTACCCACTGGTACTGACTCTGAAGCTGAGACAACAACACGTGTGTCAGTATTTCTGATGCATAGTTCCTTGTGCCCGTGTGACAGTCTGTTATGATTGCGTGTAGATATGCTTCTCTCCTGTGTGTGATTTGTGTATTTTACTGTTACTATCTATCTTTAATTTTCAACCGTTGATCTTAAAGTGCTTTTTGAATCAACAACGGTTATTTGCCAAAACCCACTATACACACACGATCTCTTTCACTTCCGGTTTTTACTCTCGCTCTCTCTGCTTTTTCGAAACCGCTTACCCTCGATTTCTCTCTCGATCTCTCTTCATCTTCCAACCTTCATCTTCTACCTCAAACCTTCAACCACTTCAAAAAAATGGTGAGACAAACCAGAAGAGCTACTGCAGATGCACCCCAGTTCCCTCACATGGTAGTTGGTCTAGCAACGGGTCAAAGGGGCCCTGAGAATCCGACACAAGATCAAGGTCAGGCTCAAGAGCAGATTGTTCCAATTGCAGAACGGGGCTGTGCCGTTCACTGCGTATATCCTCCTGAGGAACTCCAAGTCCTGGCAGAATGGAGATTCGACCTCGACAACCAGGCTACAAATGGGTATGATCTTCGTCCTGAAGTCCAAGCTCAAGGTTGGGGAAATTACTTCAACAGACTTCGAGGACCGGTGTATGATAGATTAGTCAAGGAATTCTGGAAGCACGCCGACTGCGATGATACTCAGGTGGTATCTCACATTCTTGGAAGAAAGATCATCATCACTGAGAAGTCATTCGTGAATCTGCTGGGTGCAGATACTGCTTTTGGGTATCGTTTCCAACTCACGGAATCGAAGCTGAAACCCAGCACCAAGGATACAATCAACCAGGCCCTGTACACCACTTACAAACCGGGCAAGACGAGTTACAAGGTGATGGACCTTCACCCCAAACTCAGGATCTGGCACAAGATCCTGCTCCACTGCATAAACCAGAGACCGAAGGGCAGTTCTCCAGACTACATCAACTTCAACCAGAAGGTGATGTTGTTCTTCATCCAAGACCAGAAGAAGATCTGCCTTCCCTACTTCCTGTTCTCCTACTTGAAGGAATGCATCCGGAAGTCTCGCACCACTGCCTCCATCAAGTCAGCAATCAAATATATCCCCTTTGGGAGACTGCTCTCAGACTTTCTCATTGAAAGCAACCTGGTGCAAGATCTGGTCAATGCTGGATGTGTAGAGGATCTGAGCACCATTGTCAGTGATGTCTTCACTGCAAATTCTCTGAAGAAGATGGGTTTGGTCCAGAAGAAGATTGCTCCTGCTCATGAAGACACATCTTCTGAGATCAGAAGCAGAAGGATGCCTCTCACTGACTACCCTCTGTGGACACATGCAGACAATCCTGACGCCATCAGGTGCTATGTTGAAGACCTAAGGGCTCAAGGATTCGAAATTGATCTTGATGATTTCGTCAGCAGACTGCCGCCAGCTCCAGAGTTTCCTTCTCCTCCCAAGAAGAAAGCTCAGAGGAAGATGATACTGGACGAATCTTCTGAGGAATCAGATGTCCCTCTGATCAAAACGAAGAAGAGAAAGCCTGATGATGGTGATGATAGTAACAATGAGGATGGTCCTCCTAAGAAGAAGAAGAAGAAGCAGGTCAGAATCGTGGTGAAGCCTACTCGGGTGGAACCAGCTGCTGAAGTGGTCAGAAGGACTGAACCTCCTGCCAGAGTGACTAGATCATCAGCACATTCAAGTAAGCCTGCACTTGCTTCTGATGATGATTTGAATTTATTTGATGCACTCCCTATATCTGCCATGCTCAAACACTCCTCAAATCCCCTCACTCCTATTCCTGAATCCCAACCAGCTGCACAAACCACCACTCCACCACATTCCCCAAGATCTTCATTCTTTCAACCTTCCCCTACTGAAGCACCTCTCTGGAATTTGCTTCAGAACCAACCCTCTAGGTCAGAAGAACCAACCTCTCTCATTACCATCCCGTACGACCCATTATTTTCTGAACCCATCCTCCATGAACAACCAGAGCCAAACCAAACAGAACCACAACCCAGAACGTCTGATCACTCTGTTCCCAGAGCATCAGCACGTCCTGCTGCCAGAACCACGGATACAGACTCTTCCACAGCCTATACACCTGTATCCTTCCCAACCAATGCTGCTGATTCTTCTCCCTCCAATAACTCTGAATCCATTAGAAAATTCATGGAGGTTAGAAAAGAAAAGGTGTCTACCTTAGAGGAATATTACCTCACTTGTCCAAGCCCTAGGAGATATCCTGGCCCTAGACCTGAACGTCTAGTTGACGCAGATGAACCTATCTTGGCCAATCCTTTACAAGAGGCAGACCCTTTGGCTCAACAAGCTCACCCTGTCCCTGACCAACAAGAGCCTATTCAACCAGAACCTGAACCCGAACATTCAGTGTCTAACCAATCCTCGGTTAGATCACCCCTTCCTCTGGTTGAAACTTCAGACCCTCACCTTGGACCCTCTGAACCCAATGCTCAAATGATTAACATTGGTTCTCCACAAGGTGCCTCTGAAGCTCATAGCAGCAATCACCCAGCCTCTCCTGAAACCAACTTCTCCATAATTCCCTATACTCACCTCCAACCCACATCTCTCTCTGAGTGCATCAATATCTTCTATCATGAAGCCTCTTTGAGGCTCCGCAATGTGCATGGTCAGACTGACCTCAGTGAGAATGCTGAACGTGTGGCTGATGAGTGGAACAATCTGGGCACTTGGCTGGTGGCTCAAGTTCCAATTATGATGCAGCTCCTGCATACAGAGGGAAGTCAGAGGATTGAGGCTGCCAAGTAAAGGTTTGCTCGAAGGGTGGCTCTTCATGAACAAGAACAGAGAAATAAGCTTCTTGAAGCTATTGAAGAAGCTAAGAGAAAGAAAGCTCAAGCAGAAGAAGCTGCACGTCAAGCAGCAGCTCAAGCTGAACAAGCCAGACTAGAGGCAGAGCGACTTGAAGCTGAGGCTGAAGCTCTTAGATGCCAAGCACTTGCACCAGTAGTGTTTACTCCTGCTGCTTCTGCTTCCATTCCAGATCCTCAAGCTGCTCAGAATGTTCCTTCCAGTTCTACTCAGTCAAGCTCATCCAGACTCGACATCATGGAACAGCGTCTTGACATTCATGAATCCATGCTGATTAAGATGAAGCACATGATGATGGAACTTCTGCGACGAACTGACAAACCTTAGTTTTAGGATCTCTTCATTTTTCTTTCTTTTTCTTTAACGTTGTTTTATTTAAACTCTGTTTCTTCTTATTTATTTATTCTACTTTGTTCGTTTGTGATTATATATGCATATCTATATATATTTATGTCACATATGTTTGCAAAAATCCTTTTATTCATAATATTTTTTATGTTTACATCATACATTCCTTCCCTAAAAGTCTAGAATGGAGGATCTCTCCTCATTCTTCTGCACTCCTGGCGCTGCTCTGACCTATCCTTCTCCAGACGCTCCAGTGCTTGCTGGATGTTGCTGAGCCTGTCCTTTAGCTCATCCCTCTCCAGAATCTCTTCTGCAGTCTTGAGCTTCTCTTCCAAACTTTCTTTTTCTTCCAGCAGCTTGAGTTCAAGCCGGCTGAGTTCTTGCACCTCCTCAACGAAGGCAAGAAATTCCTTCAGGTCTCTCTCCAACTCTGGACGCAGGTCCTCTTCCAACAGTGTCCGTGTTAGCTCCGAGATGGTCGCTGTACCCTCTGGATGCCTGATGTTCAGGAACAAGTCCTCTTCAAAGGCCTTCTTCCTCAGCTCTTCTAGTGCTACGATGTATGATGCCATTTTTTTTCTCTTACTGAAAATTGTTCGCGGTGTGAAGCTTACCTTTCTCTCCAACGCTTTATATAGGCTTCACTTTCTCTCTGAAAGTTAATGCTCCTACGGTTTCTCGAGGTTAAGTTCTTGGTAACTGATCCTTCTCTTTACTCACTTGACCGGTGGTAAACGTTCTTCTCTTGCATTAACTCTTCTATTTATTTCGCCTAACTCTGATTCTTGCATCGTTTTTCATCTTCTTTAAACTTAGACCTTCTCTAAGGGGAGTACCTTGTACTTCAAGCTAAGTTTTTCACACCCCAAGCTTTTGCTTATGACAAAAAGGGGAGTAAACCCAGTTTTTGATGTGTAAGATGTGTTAGTGTGATTTATTTTCTTTTGGAGATTTTAAGAGTTCCACCTTCATGACCATAGATGTGTCACTGGGCAAATACAAGGAATACATTTCACTTCTTCTGAAGTGATTATAAGTTGACTCTGATACCCAAGACTCTGATACCTTGTCCATGACTCTGATTACTTATGCGCTCTGATTACTCGATTTTCATCTATGTCATAAGTTTTTCACTCTGAACTCTTATATTATTTAGCTCAGAATCTAGACTTTACTAACGTTTTCATCAAGTATTAGATTCAGGGGGAGCTAAGCTCAGAATCAAGCAGTGACTTGAATTCAGAATGAGCAAGATAAACTATTCACATCAGGATAAGTCTTATTC